>NC_048909.1:404021-433035 GCF_011077185.1 Oxyura jamaicensis | reverse complement strand
CCCATCTCCATCCCTTCCAATCCCCACACACTTACCCCGTGCCCCACATCCCCATTCCATCCCTCGTCCCCTCCGGGCCAGCGCAGCCCGCACCCCATCGCATCTCCTCATCCCATCGCATCTCCAGCCCCCTTCCAGGACAGCCCCGTCCCTATCCGCATCCCGTCCCCCCGGGGCATCCCACCCCATCCCATCCCATCCCCGTGCCGCCATCCCACCCCACGGCCGGCCCATCTCGCCCGGGGCCGAGCTCAGCGCCCCGCGCGGCCCAGCGGGCCCGGAGCCACCCGGATTCCGGAGCGCAGCGCGGGGGTGCCCGGGCCACCGCCCTGGGGCCGCCGGGGTGCGGCGGCTGCAGAGCCCGGGGCAGCCCCGGAGCCTCCTGGCCGCGTCCCCCAGCCCCGCCGGGGCGCCCGCCCCACGCAGCCACCCCGGCCCCTGGCCCGGGCCTTGAAAGCCATGCGGGTGACAGCGGCTGCGGGGGGACACCGGGCCCGGCGATGCCTCTCGGCCCTAGTGCCCGACGTCCCCGTGCCCTCGGCTCCCTCGGCCATGCCCATCTGTGGGTGCCCCCCCAGGATGGGAGCCCCCAGCACCCTCCCCTGCAAGAGGGAATGGAGCCAGGTCTGGCGGCTGGGCAGGCAGGGGACACCGGGGTGGCCGGAGGGGTCCCTGCCCCGCAGGTGCTACTCGCCCCATGCCCAGATGCCAGAGCTGAGGCCTGGGGCACCACCCTGCACTGAGGCCGGGTCCCCGTGCTCCAGCAGCACGACCCTCCTCCCCCCCCGGCCATGCAGGAGGGGCAGGGAGTGCAGGGGTACCCATGGGTGCTGGGGAATGGAGCTACGGTTTCCAGGCAGGGGCTGTGGGGGGTGTCCTGGGCACAGGCACTGGGGGCAGGGGCACAGGGCAATGGGGTGGGGCAGAGAGCACTGTGTATTTGACATGTACATGGGGGCCGGGGGCAGTAGATTCCCTCACTGGGAAACCTGTGCACTGGCAATGCCTGGGGCAGCGTGTGCAGGCAGCACTGGCCGTCAGCACCTTCCTGGTGCATGTACGGAGCGCGCAGGCCTGGGCTGTGCTCAGTGTGCACAGCGCAGCGTGCGCAGGAGGCAGCACACTGGTGGTGTGTCCAGCATGGTTTGCACAAGCCCTGTACTTGCAGTGCACAGGGTTCCTGGGCCACGTTGTGATGCATGCACACACAGTGCACCTAAGGCCGTGGATGCTGCCAGCATGCTGGCAGCAGCCACAGAGCCGTGCACAGGCAGTGAGCTCAGTGCAGCGCAGCGTGCGCCAGCAGCGTGCTCGCGCTGTTTTCGGTGGTGCTGCAGGAGTGTGCTCGGTGCAGTGCACGTGTAGGCAGCTTGCTCGCAGCACAGGCAGGGGGCGTGCTGGCCATGTACCCCGAACGGGGCACCCATGCAGCACACCCCAGTATGCTCAGAGTGATGGCTGCAGGCTGGGTGTGGGGCAATGCCCAGACAGCACGCACAGAGCATGCACTGGCAGCGTGTGCAGTGCAGTGTGTGGCAGTGCTCAGTGTTGTGCCCGCCAGCAGCACGCTCTCTATGGGCTTGGGGAAGGACACAAGCAGGGAGCAGCAGCACTTGTGGTGTCCAGGCAGTGCAGTGGGCACTGACACTGCATTGCATAGCCCCTGCACCACCCACTCATGCCACATGTGGGGAGCGATCTCGTTTTAGGAGCTTCCCGAGGGCAGTGGTGCTGGGGATATGTAGGATGTGGGAGTATGGTAGTACCCCTACTCACCCCTAGGCACTTGGTGCCTGGACAGTCCTCTGCTGCCACCCTGGCTGTCCCCATGGCTCAGTTCCCTCCTGAGGGACCCTGCTGAGCACCACCTGAGCAGGGTGGCCTGTGTGACACTGGTGTCTGTCCCTGTCACAGGTGGCCTCAGCAGCACCATCCCATCTCTGACCCCAGCACACAAAGGTGCAGGTGCTCCCCGTGAGATGCTGCAAAGCCCTGGCTCCTCCTGCCCCCCCACTGCGCAGCCGCCCCACCAGCCTCCCCATGCACCCACGCTATCCTCGCAGAGGAGGAATAATTCGGGGAAACCATAGCAACCCTGGGCGGCACTGGGGATGCCAGCACCGCTGCTGTCCCCGGGTTCCCCCACCAGCACAGCCTCACGTGGCTCTGCAGGCAGGGGATGCTGCTGGGGCGGGCGGGGGAGGACGTGCCCTTGTGGTGTAACTGGAGCAGGTGTAACACACGCTCCCCTCTACATGTGCCCCACTCTGTAATGCAGTGCCCATGGCCCCAGGGCATGGGGGAGCACGCAGTGGCTCCACGGGTCTGGGGCTGGCTGTGGTTGAAGGATCCACCTCACTGCTCCCTCTGCCCCACAGCCCCAGCAGCTGCCCGTCCTCATGGACGGGGTTCCCGGGACCCTCACGTGCCTCTTTTATTTTGCAGTGCTGGGATGGAGCCACCACGGGGCCTTCGGCCAGCTCAGCCCACCCACACTATCCCTGCTGCGGCCGGACCAGGTAGGACCCTGGCCCACAGGCCACGATTCCCTGCCCGTGAGCAGCCCCGACGCCATGGGGATGGGCTCCCCAGTGCCACTGCTGGCATCACCACAGCAGGGGGGTGCTGCTTCCCTGTGCCCTGTGGCCATGGGCCCTCCCAAAGGCACCTCCTGGCCTTTTCCAGACTGGCCTCAATCTCTCCCTGGCGACTGGGCTCCCCATTTCCCCCAGGGACGTGTCCCCTGCTGCCTTCCCCCCCAGCCTGCCCAGCTTCACCCCTTGCCTAGCATCCATGTCCCCCCGGCTTCAGGACAAGACAGGGGTTTATCCAGGTGGGAAACGAAGGCTACAAGGGAGCCAAGGCCTCTGCCACGTCTCTGCTTAGTTGATACTGCTTCTTGACAAATAAAGTCTGTTCCTTTTCTCCCTGAAATACATTCCCTGTGGTCCTCTGCTTCTGTTCAAAGCAAAACACATTTTGCTGGCCTTTGCCATGCACCTTTGTTGTTTCCTGGAGCTGCTCGCACACACCTGTGCTTCCGTGCCTCCTGTCCACGTGGCCAAAAAAAATAGAGTGTTAAAGACAGTTGGGTGTCCCCACTGTGGGCAAAGCTGGCTGTAAGCACACTTGGTGCCAGTTACAGTCTGCAGACATTTTTCAATGGTCTTTCAGTGAACATCACTGCAAAACACACCAGATCCTCTGGGACCTCGTCTTCTTCCCTGGTCACTTTGGGGGTTCCATGATCATGCTGATGTGCCTCCTCGTCACATGTGTGGCGGGGGACTCTGCCCCCCCAGCTGGGAGCATCATCCCACAGCAGGCAGCAACTTGCAGCACCATGGGCGTTGTGCTGTTGCCTGGTGTGCACCGGATCCTGTGTCCTGTGTAGACTCGGGAGCTACAGCCCCTGTCCCACCAGCAGAGACATGACCTGGTGCAGGACAGCCTGGGACATGGGAGAGGACAAAGCTGGAGGGCGCTGAGTGAGCACAGCCCCTCTGGGGCTGGATTATTGGCAGGAGTCTCAGGTGCACAGGTAGCCCAGGGGTGCTCCAAGCTATGGCTGGTGGGGAAGTGGTAGAGGATGTGGTGAGTGCTCACAGTGCCTGTCCCTGAGCGATGCTGCTGGTTGGGCTGTGCTGCCCACAGTGCTGGGATTGGGTGCATCATGTGCTGGGACAAGGGTGTGCAGTCCTGGGAGACCCCCTGGCTGCTTGGATGGTCACGGTGGGATGCCAGGTACACATTTCCCATCTGCTACAGACCCGCCCCTTACTGAGTCCCCCAGCCCCTGTTCGGAGCTTTCTTGTGATGCTGCAAGATGGTCCCCATGTCCTGTGCCCTGGCCCCAAAAGCTGGGGCACAGAGGTCAGCGGCCTCCTCTCCCTACAGTGAGCTGGCACAGCAGTGCCACACAGCTCTTTCTTCCCAGGTGCACCTGCAGGTGCTATGGCATTTGGTCCTTTATTTGTACTCTGGATTGCGAACTTCTCCAACTGGCGTTTTTCTGCTTCTCCCCCCAGCTGGGAGCAGCCTTCTAAAAGCAGCAGCGGAGGCTGAGACACCCCTGATCTCCCAGCTCTGAAGAGGTGGCTGAAATTCCCCTGAGCCAAGGGCTGTGGGGCTTTATCCTGAGCTGTCATGGCCCCTGAGATCCTCGCCAGGATTTAGGGACCTTGTCTGTTTTCTTGCAGGGCCAGCTGCCTTCCTCTGAGGCCATCTGAAGGGGACTGGCGATAGAAGTGTCACTTTTAAGATGACACGAACAGATCCACCTGATATCCTAGTGTCTACGGTGTACCAAGACATAAAGGTGGCCTCCACAGCCCCTGGGGATTCGATCGTCCGCCAGCCCCTGCCACGATGTGATGCCTCCATGTCCTCCTCCCTGCCCCACGAGCCGCAGCCCTTCAACAAACGTCACTGTAGGAGCTTTGACTTCCTCGAGTCGCTGGACGAGCAGCTGGGCACCCCCCCAGCCATGGAACGCCCCTGCCCACATCCTGGAACTCTCGAGCCTGCGCCAGGGCTGCCAGGCAGGCGCGCGCCTCCGAAGCCAGACCCCTACAGTGGCAGGGCTGCCCCGCCAGCCAGGGAAGCTTCCCGGGGTGAGCCGAAGAGGCGAGCCCGGTCCAAGAGTGCACCACGGGTGAAGTCCACCTTCACGCCAGTGCCCATCGCTGTCACAGCATCACCACCACCAGCCCGGCGTGGGCGGGAGGCGCTGCGGGTGGTGCGGGAGACGTCCCGTGCCGAGCCTTCACCGCGCCGCGAGAGCCACATGCCCCTGCGGGCGCTGGCCAACGAGGTGCACCCCATCAAGCTGCAGCCACAGCGCAGCAGTGTCAGCCGCATCTCCCCACTCTGCGTGGGCAGCAACTGCTTTGAGGAGGGGCTGGGCACCAAGGTGGGCGCAAGCCCCCATGTCAAGTGCCGGGTGGATATCAAGCCAGATGAGGCGGTGCTGGTGCACACCACTCGCAGCCTGCGGGCCACACACAGCAGGCCAGAGCCACCGCGCTGGCCCCGCACGCCTGGGGCTGCCCGCAGCCTAGCGGTGCCAGGGAGCAGGCAGGTGTCCGTGTCCCGCACGCCCACCCCAAGTGACTCCTACAGTGGGGAGCCCCCGCTCCTGCCCTACCCTGGAGAGTACTACGAGGTGGACCCCCGGGCGCTGGCATACCAGACGGTGCCAGTGCCATCTTCACGGGAGTTCAGGGAGTACCCCGAGAGGGGCTGCATGACCTTCTCAGCCCCCAGCGTCCCCACCAAGTTCTTCTACGCAGAGGAACCAGTCCGGTGCCCCAGCCCCACTGTGCCCCTGCGGAGCTCGGGCTATGCCAGCTACCCCTACCCCGGGCGCCATGGCCCTCCGCAGCACTTTTATGCAGAGGACCCAGCCAAAGCCGGTGTCCACACGGTGCCACCCCGGACGTTGTACGTGGAGGAGGCACGGGGCTTCCCTGTGCAGGAGGCACCCACCCATGCCTTCTATGGAGAGGAGCCCCGCTTCTATGCGCCCCGTGGCACCCCCATCAAAACCGTCTACACTCAAGATGCCCGGACATACCCAGCCCTCGGCTCCTCAGCCAGGGTCTTCTACGCTGAGGACTACGGGAAGTACCGTGAGCGGGAGATGCTTTCACGGACATGCCCCCCTCCCCGCAGCACCCAGCCCTTGCACTTTGGCGATTGGTACTGCCCCGAGCGGAGCGCGCTGCCTTACCAGAGCTTGCAGGTGTCGCGCTTTGCCCCACAGCCAGCTGGGCGTGAGGCCATGCTGTCCTCCTGGCATGCCAGCTACAGCACAAACCCCCCACGGCTGGGCCGGGACAGCCAGCACTACTCCAAATCCTGGGACAACATCCTGGCACCTGCAGCACGCAGGGAGGATGCCCTGCAGCGTGGGCGCAGCTATGAGAACCTACTTGCCCAGGAGCAGCACCGTGCCTTATCCCCCGATGAGCGCCGGCAGCCGGTGGTGATCAACCTGTCAAGCTCACCCAAGCGCTACGCTGCCCTGTCCCTCTCAGAGAGCTCCATCCTTGAACGTGTGCATGCCGATGGCAGCCGTGGCCCCCTGGGCCGCTCCTGGTACGTCACACCAGAGATCACTATCACCGACAATGACATCCGTGCCAACGGGCTGGGCAGGAGTGAGAGGCGCTCAGCCAGCTGGGATGTGCTGGATGCTGGGCGGGAGCAGGTGCCCTGCGCTGTGCCCTACGCCCCACAGCCTGTCTCCAAGGAGAGCGGATCAGCACGCCAGCGCAGTCTGGAGCAGCTGGACGAGCTCATCACCGACCTTGTTATCGACTACAAGCCAGCACCGGGCCACCATGCTGGAGACAGGGACAGCCTTGCCGAGCAGCTCAAGAAGCTCCTGAGCAGCAGTGCCCCGGGGCCACCCCGGCGGAGCGAGGGGAGAAATGTTCCTCCTGGAGCGCCTGAGGGGCTCCGGCCTACAAAGGAGCAACCAGGTCCCAGCTCCTTTGGTAGCACCCCGCACCCCCAGCCCTCCCCGCCAGCCACCAGCACCTTTGAGAAGCCGCTGGAAAACTGCTCGCCCGACTTGAGCGCAGAGGAGGACGACATGATGATGTGCTCGAATGCCAAGTGCCGGCGGACAGAGACCATGTTCAACGCCTGCCTCTACTTCAAGTCGTGCCACAGCTGCTACACATACTACTGCTCCCGGCACTGCCGCCGCGAGGATTGGGACACACACAAGGAAAGCTGCGTCTATGGGCGTGTGGGCAGCGTCTGCCGCCACGTGCTGCAGTTCTGCCGGGAGAACACTGAGGTGCACAAGGCCTTCTCACGCATCGCCAAGGTGGGCTACCTCTCCCGAGGCCGTGGCGTGCTCTTCCTGGGCTTCCCCAACTCAGGTTCGGCTGAGAACTTCCTCCAGTTTGGCCTGGAGAGCCTGCTCATGTCCCCTACATACCTGTCCTTGCGGGAGCTGGACAGCTACTCAGACAACCTGGGGGACTACGCCCGGGAGCTGCGGGAGACCGGCAACCAGTATGACCCTGATGAATGTTTCCTCTTAAATGTAACCGTGGCCGTGGCCCAGAAAGTGCCAGAGAGGCCGTCTCCGAAGATGCAGGTGCCAACGGTCAGGAAATATGCCAAGGTGGCCTTAGCCTCCTCCAGCCCCGAGAAGAAGATCCCGAAGAAGGAGCGGGACATGGAGACCTTGATCCTGACGCCACCACCTGGCACAGCGGACATCGACAAGGAGGGCGAGGAGGGCCGCAAGGCGAGGGAGGTCTGCTTCATCAACATCCAGCGAGAGCTGCGCATCCGTGGCGTATTCCTGCGTCATGAGTTCCCCACTGTCTACGAGCAGCTCTGCGACTTCGTGGAGAGCAACAAGCGCTTTACCCCCACCACCATCTACCCCATTGACAAGAGGACAGGCAAACAGTTCATGTGCATGATCATGGCAGCCTCCGAGCCCCGCACCTTGGACTGGGTGGCCAGCCCCAACCTCCTGGATGACATCATGTGAACGTGGTGCAAGGCCCCCCCCCAGCCCCCGTTTGACCCCTTCTGTAGATAGGTGTTTTCCTGTGGGTGCGGTGGGTCGGGCACCCTCTGGCCTCCCGCGGGTGCCGTGCCAGGGCAGGATGCTGCGCTGGAGGCAGCCGGGGGCGGGGGCCGCACTGCCGGGGGCCGCACCCAGAGTTGCTGGGCCGGGGCAACCGCGGGGGGGTGGGAAGGAGCCGGGGCTCGCCACGGGGCACTGGGCACCCCTGTAGCTGCTCAGTGTCCGGCAGGACCCCACAGGTCCCCAGGTGCCGCGGCCGGAGCCCCTCCGTGCCTGCCCATGTACCCTTCCCGTACCCAGGAACCCAGCCCGGCGCTCCGGGACACGTCCCCGGGGGGGTCCCAGGGCCCCGCTGCGGCACCGGGAGGAGCCTCCGGAGCCTGAGGGGCACCGCTGGGCGCTGCCGGCGGCCCGGGGGGGTCTGCGGGGCCCCCCGGGGCGGCGGCCGGGGCCGGGGGGGGGGGCGGGGGGGCGCCGCCGGGGGTCGCGGGGGGGGGGGGGGGGGGGGGGGGGGCGGAGGCGGGGCCGGGGCGGGGCCGCCCCACCCGATGAGGCCCTGCCCCTCGAGGCGGCTCCCGCGGAGCCCAGCCCGCAACGGGCGGAACGGGCGGGGCCGCGGGGCGGGGGCCGCCGCGGAAGGGGCGGGGCCGGCGGCGGGCCGGGAGCGATGGCGGCGGAGGCGGAGCTGGGGCGTGTGGCGGACGTGGAGATCGACGGCGGCGGCGTCTTCAAGTATGTGCTGCTGCGGGTGCGCCCCCGCCACGCCGCGGCCGGGAAGGAGGTGGTGCGGGGCCACGGCTGGGCCGAGTACCACGGTGAGGGGCGGCGGTGGCGGGAGGGAGGCGGGCCGGGCCGGGCCGGGACCCCCGCAGGCGGGACCTAGCAGCTCACCCCCCGCCCCGCCCGGAGCCCCAGCGGTGCTGGTAGCGGTAACGGGCGCTGCCCCGGCCGCCGCGCCGGTTCCCCGGCCGCCTGACGCCGCGGCCCGCTCTCCCCGCAGCCGACATATACGACAAGGCGGCGGCGGAGCTGGAGCAGCAGGGCTTCGACTGCGAGTGCCTGGGGGGCGGCCGCATCTCCCACCGGCACGAGGAGAAGAAGATCCACGTCTACGGATACTCGGTGGTGAGTGGCCCTGCCCAGCGGCGGGGGGCTCCGGGGGTGCCCGGCTTTGAGGCCAGCCCATCTCTGAGCCTAGCTGGTGTGTCCCTGACGTGGGTACGCCCGGGTCGAGGAGCTTTCTGTGGATGTGACGCCTCCTTTCTAACGGCTGCCGCTGAGACAGCACAGATGGCTGCGCTAGGCCTGCCGCGTGAAATGAGGCAGCATCTGAAGGCAGGAGCACTGAGCAGATGACACAGAGACCGCAGATGAGTGCGTGCTGAGCTGGGGGTGTCTGCAGGAGCCACGTTTTATGTCTGCACCAGGCCCACCCTGGCCAGACAGTGGCCTCTCCAGATCTGTTTCTGCTTCCCATCCCTGCTACAGCTGAAGTTCTGGCCAGGTCCCTTGAGGGGCTCAAGGTGGAGACCATGCACCTGTGTACCCTGAGAATGGTGTAAGTGATAGCAGCTCTGGTTCTGCCAGCGCCTATCACCCAGGATGGCTCTGGAGTGGTGAGGTGGCACAACGCCTGGACGGGCGCAGTGCTGCCTATCAGTCAGCACCAGGCTGAGCTGCACACAGTTTCAGCCGGTGTCACATACTGGTTGGAGCCAACGAGCCTTTCACAGACAGGGGATCAGTGGCATCTTCCATGGCTGTAGGTTTCTCCCAGAGCATCCAATTGCTTTGAGGTATCTCAGCTGCTTGATAAGCTCTTATAATGATAACCATGCCTGCTTTACTTTTGGATTCTCTTTCCTCTTCCAGGGCTTTGGGCGAGCGAATCACTCGGTGACTACAGAGAAGCTGAAAGCAAAGTATCCGGACTACGAGATCACTTGGGCAGACGAAGGCTATTGACGTGATCCGGTGGGGCAGCAGCACTGGCACCAGCCTGGAGCTGGTGGGGCCACCTCCAGCACTCAGGAAATGGCAGCAGGGGCCCTGTGCTCAGCAGCACCTGGGCTCCACTGTGTTTTCCTTGGCATTTAATTTGCTGCACTGATGAGCTTCCATCCTCCAGGGGAACTTGCCCATCTCCGCTGTCACTGGACTTTCCATGTGCCATGGACTCTTCCCATCTCCCTGCCATGAGCCGCAAAGCCCTACAGTTGAAGTCCTTACCTGGCTGAAGCTGGTGGGCACTCAGCCCTGGCCTCCCCCCGGCACGGGTTTGTCCCACGTGTATATGAGGATTAAACATGTTGGGGAGTGCACTGTCCCTGCCCATCTGTGTGTTCGTGGCTCAGCATGTCTGTTGTTGTTGCGTGTCTGGGGGGTAACTGGGCCTGCCGTTCTTCACAATGGGAATGAGCCCCTGTGTTTCCATCTCTGCGGAGACTTGGAAGCAGCATCTAGGAGGCAGCAGGGTGCATGTTGGGATTAGCCTTGGGAGCAGCTGAGACATGGGGTGGGCTGTGAAAATAGTGCCTGTCCTCCAGCTCTGAGCAAAAGGGGCCAGAAAGAGAGCTGTGAGGGAACCTCTTGGAGAAGGCAATAGGTCTCCATGCCTGAGTAAGGGAAGGGCAGAGCAGGCACGCAGACTCCCTAGGCAGAAGGAGCACTGCGATAGCAGTGGCCCATGGAACACATCTATCTTCATGTACTGGGGCTAGCTTCTGGGACACTGAGGGCGTAGCTGGCAGGGATCGTGGTTTGGAAGAACATGTCCTGTTTCCACCCAGGCAGGACTCCTTGAGTTCAAGGGCAGCCAGTGCTGGCTCCTGCTCCTCAACATTTCCCAGCTTGCTCTTCTGGGGGGACTCTGCTTGTACTTCCAAACTGAGGAGGATGGGGGTGGTGAAAGGCTGGGGAAAGCTGCTGGAGGCTTTGGTGGTGGGAGAGCTCAAGGGGTGGGATGCCCTATGGCTGACTCATACAAAGGCAGGGCTGGAGAAACCTTACCTTCCCACATGAGCATTTGGCCTGGCCCCAGCCATTACACTCAGCTGTGCTGCTGTGTGCATGTAGTCCCTCTGCTGGGCTGAGGTTGATGGTGAAGGCTAGGCTGTGACTGAGCTTTTAGTACTGGTCTTCAGCAAGTATACTCCCAGCTGCATCCTGACTGCTGTCTGGGTGCCACAGGCACCCAGACAGCAGTCAGGCTGCCTGCCTTCCCCATTTTGTGCTTTCAGGGGATGCGTGCGGCATGGACGTAAATCAGAAGCACAGAATGGTATGGGTTGGAAGGAACCCTAAAGCCCAACCCCCTTGCCATGGGCAGGTACCCCTCCCGCCAGCTCAGGCTACCCCCAGCCCCATCCAACCTGGCCTTGAACACCTCCAGGGATGGGGCACCCACAGCTTCTCTGTGCAGCCTGTTCCTGTTCCTCACCACCCGCAGAGTAAAAAATTTCCTTATATCTAAATATAAAACTACTCTTTTTAGCTTAATGACATTAAGCTTGTCCTATTACTACACTCCCTGATAAAGCATCCCTCTAAGTCAGGGTCTTGCCACCCTCACAAGGAAAGGATCAAGCCTGATCAGAGACAAGGAACAGAGCCCTGCTCACATCTTACAAGCAAGGAAGACATTGACATTCAGATCTGGAGCATGGTGGCACAGTGCCCTGGAAAAGCAGCTCAGGTGTTGATTCCTTCCTGGTCAGGAGGGTCCAATAGAGATGTGCAGTGTTAGTGAGACCTGACGTTCAGCCCCTTTGCCCCATGTCCTGCTTCAAACTTCTCGTGCAATAGGAAAAAGTGCAATGATGGATGGGGGAGAGCTTCATGGGCTCTCCTATATTGTGGGCTGGGTTGGGGGTGCTCCCAGCTTTATTGCAGAGCACACAGCCTGGCTGGTGGCCCAGGGCTGGAGCTGTCTCCTGGGGAGGATGGTGTCCAAACCTGCCATCTTACAAGTTGGGGGGTGGGGAGGGGGGTAGGAGGGGGAGAACACCAGGAGCCAAGCCCAGGTTCCCAGGGCATATGCTGGGTTGCACTGGGCCTGCTCAAGACAGATCATCCCAAGACAACCAAGGAACTGGACTACCTCTCCTGTGGGGAGAGTCTGGTACAGTTCAGCCTGGAGAAAAGGAGGCTCAGAGGAATCTCATCAATGTGTATAAATACCTGGAGGGAGGATGCCATGAAGACAGAGCCAGGCTCTTGTTAGTGGTGCCCAGTGCCAGGACAAGAGGCAATGGGTACAAACTGGAGCACAGGAGGCTCCCTCTGAGCACCAGGCAGCTCTTCCGTGCCATGCAGGTGGTGGGGCACTGGCACAGGCTGCCCAGAGAGGTTGTGGAGTCTCCAAAGCTGCATGGATGTGGTGCTGGGCACCCTGCTCTTGGTGGCCCAGCTGGAGCAAGGGTTGGACCAGAGGGACCCAGAGGTGCCTCCAGCCTCAGCTATTCTTTGTGATTCTATGTGAAGAGCTCTGCTCCCTGCAGGGCCTGGGTGATATCGCCCAGCAGTCATGCATGCACAGGGTCTAATTCCCTGCACATGAATGGCTGTTAGACGTCAAAACCTGGGAGGGGGCATGAGTGTCTTGCATCAGTAGGATGGAGGAGCACAGCTTCCCTTTGAGCCTCTGAATTGCTGAGGTTGGAGGCACCTCCAGAGATAGCCTAGTGCAACCCCTGCTCAGGCAGGGTCAGCTGCAGGGGGCTGCTAAGGGCTGTATCCAGAGGGGCTTTGAGCATTCCTGCAGTTGGAGACTCTGTAACCTGCCTGGGTAGCCTGTTCTGGTTTTGATGAGCCTCACCATAAACATTTTTTTTCTTAAACTCAGGTGACATTTCATGTATTAGAGTTTGATCTTATAGTCCCGTCCCTTCCTTGGGCACCCTGTTCCGGGAAGAAGAGCCTGCCTGCCTTGTCTCCATTCCCACCCACACTGAGCCTTCTCCAGGCCGAGCAGCTACACCTCTTGCAGCCTCTCCTCCTGCGAAAGATGCTGCAGTGCCTTCATCATCTCCTTGGCCCCAGCTGGCGCACATGCACATCTCTCCCCAGTGCTGAGCAGAGGGGAGGAATCGGCCCTGTGGGAGACATTGCCTAGGGCAGCCCCACAGCCTGATGCCTCCTTTCCCCGGGGCCCATCAGCAGCTCCCGCTCAGCTCGGTGCCTTCCGGGGCTCAGCAGGGATCCTGCCCACAGCCTGAGGGAGTGGCGCGCAGGGTGCCCTGACTGAGGTGGCTGCTCCATTGGAGGGCACAGGGTTTCTCGCCTCCATGTGTCCTCACTCACACTCAGAAAGAGTCAAGCCCCTTGTTTTACTACACCTGATGCAATTGCGCTGTGCGGCAGCACAGATAACAGCGGGGCTGAAGTCCAGAGTGCAGCAGGTCCTGAGGAACAGATTCCAGCCTGGGGCTCACAGCGTGGCCTCCCCCAGCCCCTGCCTCGCCTGCCTCCCTTCTGCCCTCATTGCATCCCAGAGGCTGAGATGTCTGGGCTCGCGCTCCTTGCAACCCTGCTGCTGCTGGGTGAGTTTTTTCCCACATGGGGGCCGTGCCTTGGGTCACACTTAGGAACAAGAAGGGGCCACAGCACTGCTGGTCCCATCCATCCCTGCCCATGGGAGTTGGGCTCACTGCCCGCCCCTCTTCCAAGCACTGCTGCAGCTTTCCCAGGTTGGGGGGCCTGGGAGGACCCCTCTGTCAGGGTCATGGAGGTCAAACGGGGAATCACTGGGGCAAGCACATGCTGGAGCTGCTAGGGACAAGTCAGCGTCAGGCTGGGTTTATGATAGCTTTCCTCGGCACGATGAGGAAGTGGTCACATTTCAGTGGCAGGGCGGCAGGGCCAATGCCATGACCCTGATAGGCGGTGGTGGTGGTGGTGGGAGATGCAAGCCACCATGAGGGTGGGTGTGAGTGGGCAGGGATGGGGCAGGACCCCAGACTTTGGGGGATTTTGCTTTTCTCCAGGCCCTGGTGAAACCCCTGCCCTAGCTGCCAGCCCACCCAGGCAGTGGAGGGTCCCATCTGAGGAGCAATGCTGCCAGGAGCCCAGTGCTCCCAACCAGCAGGGTCCCAAACTGAGGATCCTGCACAGATATCCTCTGCTGTGGCCCCATGCCTGGCTCCTCCATGAGTTTTTTCAGACCATTCCTCTCTCTCACAGCCGGGACCATCCTCTCCAGCAGGGCCACTGTTGTCAACAGCTGCAGCAGCACGGCCGAGCACCTCTGCAACTTTGTGTGCTATTGCAGTGACTGCTCCGATGAGAACCAGTGTGGTGGGTGCCTGGCGAACAGGCAATGGAGCTGGGGGCATGGCAGCTCCCTGGGGTGGACCCATCCCTGCTCTGACCTCTGCCCCCCCTGTCCCCAGGGTACCTGAGGGTCTCAGCTGTGCTGGGCAGCCCCTTCACCTGTGATTTCGAGGAAGGTGACTGTGGCTGGCAGGACGTGAGCACCACAGCTTACAGATGGGTGCGGGGCCGGGCCAGCCTGGACAAGTGGGGCACGGGGCTCCACTCTGACCACAGCGTGGGCACAGACAGGGGTAAGTGGGAGCTGCTCTGTGGGCACCCACAGCACTGCACCTCTGGGCTGAGGGTGCCCTGAGGTTGCCAGGGCTCTTGTCCTGGCAGGTGCAAGGGCATTGCCCACAGGAGTGATGCTGGCTGCAGCTCTGGAGCCTCTCGCTCTGCTCTGCCCTCCCCAGGGTGGTTCATGGTGACAGTGTCCCCACCGGCAAAGGCCACAGCTACCGCCTGGCTCAGGTCACCCATGATGCAGGATGTGGCTGCCACGTGTGAGATCTGGGCCTCGTACCACCTCTCTGGAAGCAGTGAGTGCAGCTGGGTGCCCACAGCTGGTACCAGGGCAGGGAAGCAACCATGGGGGCAGTGATGGACAGAGCCACTGGCACCTCGAGATGGGTCCCTGCCATCCCGCTCACCTCTTCCACACCCTGCAAGCAGAGCTGGCAAAACCCTGCTTCAGTCCCCAGTGCTGTCAGGATCCGAGTCACCCCGCAGCCACTCCGGGGTGCCCACAGCCAAGGGCCACATCTTGGGACTCCCTGCAGGGCTCAACCAGACAGTGTGGCCGACGCTGCGCCTGGCCGTGGCATTCAGGGACAAGGTGGTGGACCTGTGGCAGAGCCCCCAGCATGGAGCCGAGGGCTGGCACCAGTTGGTGGCGTACACAGGCCGGATCATGGGGCAGTTCCAGGTGAAGAGTTAGGGCTGGAGGGTGCTGGGGTCTGGCTGACCTCCATGGGCTTCACCGGGAGCAGAGGCTGCACTGGTGGCTTGGGCAGATGATCAGTTCACCCAGCCCTCACCTCTTGTTGCAGCTCACCTTCGCCCTGACGCAGCCACCCGCGCGTGGGGCAGTGCTGGCACTCGATGACATTGTCTTCAGGAACTGTGGCTTGCAGAGTGAGTCTTGTGGCTGCTGGGATGATGCAGGATGGCACCCCAGGGTGGCAGTTCTGCCTTTGTGCTCAGCTCTCCCACTGTCCAGGGTTTCTCGGGGGTCACCCTGTCCCAGACAGGGCATACAGTGGGCAGAGAGAAACCATACCTTGGATGGAGAGAGCAACCCAGGGAAAAACGGAGTGGAGAGCACAGGACAGTAGGGTTCTGAGCTCCCTGTGGGGGCCAACAAGGTGCTGACACCATGTCCCACAGCCCCAGCACCTGGGCAGCAGGTCTGCGGGGTGGAGGAGAGCAGATGCAGCCAGGGGTCCTGCCTGGCACTGAACCGCTTCTGCGATGGCACCGATGACTGCGGGGACGGCTCGGATGAAGCTGAGCAGCATTGCCGTGAGCATCTCCAGCCCCAGGGTGGGGGGGTCATGGATGGGTAGAGAGTCTGACCCTATGGGGCCATGGGATGGCACAGGGCTGGCATGGGTTGTTCCAGCTTTACAGCTGCAGGGGCAAATTCACCCAGCAGGCTTTGTCATGGGGAAACATCAACACAGACCATCATGGGGCCTCCCCTCCTGGGCAGCGCTGGGCCCCCATCCCTGTATCACTGCTCTCGCTACCCCCACAGATGGCTTCAAGATCTGCTCCTTTGAGAATGGTTTCTGCAGCTGGGTGGAGGTCGGGCAGCCGACATGGGAGAGGAACACAAGCATGAACTTGGGTGCCACATATGGCATCCCCACCCGGGACCACAGCACAAACAGCGCAGCAGGTATGTGCTGGGTAGTGGAATCTCCTGTGAGCCCCATCACAGCCCTTGGGATGTCACACTGGGGAATCCAGCCACCTGCCAGCCTTGGCATCACTGGCCCCAGCACGGAAGTGCCCTCTGGCCCCTGCGATAACAGCATGCCTAGGCTCAGCTTGAGGCTGCAATGGGAAAACAGCCTCTGTAAACAGCGAACACCTGATGGATCCCTTAGGAGAGGTTTTGCAAGCACGGCTGGAAACCTTGCAACAAGTCAGCACTGATAAGCAGCCACCCTTGCTGCTCCTGGCAGCACTGGCTGTCTTCTTCTGGGCCCTCTGGTTTTCTTCTGCTTTGTGCTTTGGCAGGAGAACAGCTTCTTGGTGAACACCAGGGGAACCAAATTAAAAGCTGTGGTGGCAGGGCTGGGGTGGCGTGGGGCACAAGCTGGGAATGGTTGTGCAGGGCACTGTACGTGCTGCTTGTTGGTCCCAGCTCCCCCCTGCCACACCTGCTCCTTCTGCATTTGTACCTGCATGCCTGGAACCACTTGGCTCCATCTCAGTGTCTCCCACAGGCTATTTCCTCCGTATCAGCAGTGCCTCAGCTGCAGGGTCCAGCAGCATGGCCAGCCTGAGCATTTCCATCATCTCCTCCAACAGCTCCTGCTACGTGAGTCACCATGGGTGCATGAGTGCAGGGCAGGGGACAGCAGACCCATGGGCATGGCAGTGGTGAGGGATGGGTTCCCCGTTTGCAGGGAGCACCACATGGGGCCAGGTCTGCCTTGGTCCTCAGCCTGGGGAGAACAGCAGATCTGGGGGTGGTTGGTGGCATCCCCAGCATCTGCTGGGAGCACTGAGCTTCTCCAGCCCCACCTTTGTGAGCATCCTATGGGGTGTGGGGGCTCTGTGCTCCTTCTCAGCTCTCAGGGCTTGCTCACCACCACTCCTCGGCTCCAGCTTGGGCTGTACTGCCACCTCCATGGCTCAGCCACCAGCAGCCTCAGCATCTCCTACGTGACTAACTCCACTGAGCAACTGGTGAGAGAGAGGACAGGGGACACGGGCAGCTGCTGGGTCCGGGAGAGAGTGGACTTCAATGTGACAGAGAGCTTCAAGGTGGGCTGGGGCTGTACTGGGTGAGTTGGGTGCCCAGAGCCTCACTGTGCCCAGGGACCTTGCTGTGACACTGCCTCAGCCCTTAAAACCCAACCCTAGGGGAGACTCCACCAGCATTGCCACAGGGCAAGGGGCTGCCCCCAAGCAGCCTGGCTGATCTGTGGGCCCTCGGTATGCACCCATGGGACCAGGGGTAGTATATGCACTGAGAACCAGAGGACAGAGCTGGGCCTCCTGGTGGTGGCGAATACCACCCTCATGTTCCCTATGTCACCCACTTCCAAATGCCCCCCAAACCCAGGGACCATCCTGATTCCTCACACAGCCCATGTCACCCAGCTTCTTCCCCCAGCCCATTTGCTGTCCCCCATGGCCACCCATACAACCCAGCCCTCTCCCAGTTGCCTGTGGAGGGCACTCTCATGGCACCCCTGGGCAGCCGCAGACCACAGGACATGTATAAGGGCAGCACCATTGCCCATGCCCCACCATCCCACCCCATGCACCCCTTCCAGACACAGCATCACCCTTGCTCCTGTGGATCCCTTCCCTGGGGGTGAGAGTGCTAGCTGATCAGGGGGGCTGGATGTCCCCCATCCCACGGTGTCCCCCCATTCCCAGCAGTGTCACTCAGCCCCTCTGTGCTGTGCAAGACCCTGTGCTGACCTGCTGGCATGGTGCTTCCCTGCAGGTGCTGATCAGTGGGGTGGCCAGAAGTGGAGGGACCGTGGCCATTGACGACCTGTTTCTGTCTCCAGGCTGTAATCCAGAACTGGGTGAGCTTGGATGTGGGCTGTGGCTCGCAGGTGCCTTCTGGCCATGTCACCATCACTAGAGGACTTGCCTCAGGGTCTGCCTGTCTTTTACTTATCACAGTGGCCATCCTGGGCACAACGTAACAAGCACTTGCCCTGGGTACCACAGCCTGGCATGCCTGGTATCCTTGTCCTGCACCTGTGACACCCCTGCCCCAAATCCTCCTTACCCAGCCATATCACACACCACTGACAACTACCAGGTCCCCTTTGTTTGGAGGCAGCACCAGGGCAGGGCTGGGGGACATGGAGAACTAGGGAGGTGCTTGGGGCCAGAGGTGACCTTCTGTGGGTACAGACCAGTAGGGTTGTGCCAGCACAGGGCTCTGCTACCATGGCAGGGCTGTGCTGGCAAGGGACACCTGGTGGGGCTACAGCTGGAAGGGGCAATGCTGGGACAATGCCTGGACACAGGTCTGGCCTCACACCCTGCCAGTGCTGCACTCCAGCCTGAGGCTTTCCCCATCAGATCTACCTCCAACGGCGCTGCCAGGCCAGGACTCTTCCAGCACCTGCATGGCCAGTGAGTTCACCTGTGATGATGGGAGCTGCATCAGCAGTGAGCTGGCCTGTGACTTTGCCAAGACGTGCACTGATGGCTCTGATGAGAAACTCTGTGGTGAGTCTGTGGGCGGGAGCTGAGCACCCAGCTCTCCATGCTGAGAGTCAACGCGGGGCTGGGGCAAGGGGGCCTGGGGCACCCCCAGCTCGGGCTGGGACAGCCCGGGAAGCTCCATGGTACCACAGCGCTGATCGCTTGGTTTTGCAGGAGCCACCACCTTCGAGGAGGGGGACGGGGGTTGGCATGATGTCAGCGTGGGCCGGCTGCGATGGGCCATACAGAGGGCCACCGAGCCCAGAGCCATTGCCCTTGTGGGAGCAGGTGAGGTCATTTCCAGTACTTGAAATGGTGCTCGTTGGTCCCCAGCACCATGGGGGCTCCCAGGGTGCAGAGCCCCCTGCCCCTGCTCCTGTTCAGACAGATGGAAGCCGCTGTGGGACGGGGTCGGGGTGATGTCCAGATGGGGTGCTAGAAGCAGGATGCTTTGGCTGGGGGTGCTCTGTTGTGGCTCTGCCCCAACCCCTCAGGCTGTTTCCTTGTCCAGGGGCTTTCCTGGCCCTCCAGGAAGGAGAAGGACAAATGGTGGCTCCCGCAAAGGCACGCACACCTCTGCTGGGCCCCTCTGGCCCGGCCTGCAGCATGGAGATGAGCTACCACATCCAGAGCAGCCCCCAAGGTAGCCCCTGCCTTGCCTGGGGTCAACTGCAAGACACTGCTGTCTTTCCCAGCCCTGCTGTCCCCCAATTGCACTGCCTGGAGCCAGAGGCGTCCCCATTCCCTGCAGCTGCAGACTGGGTGGGTGACGGCCACATGGGTTACCTGTGCCCCCAGCACCATTTCTCATGCCCAGGCTTCCTTGCTGTCAGCGTTGTGGACCACACCACAGGCATGACCCACCTGGCCTGGCACATGCGGGGGCACGGCAGCATGACCTGGGGACATGTCCGCGTCCTGCTGGGAGAGAGGGCCCGGCCCTTCCAGGTACAACCAGCCTGGCTAGTGGCAGGCTGGGCAGTGTTGGTGCCACCAGCAGCCCGGGGCTCACCGCAACCACCCCCAGGTCGAGCTGCTGGGGCTGGTGGACCTGCAGGACCCAGCAAACGCCGCCATCGACAACGTGACGTTTGTGCAGTGTGACCCCCATGTGGTGCCCCCAGGGGCCACAGGTATGTCAGAGCATGCGGGTGCTTTCCTCTGGCCATAACGGGCAGGAGGGGACCCTGCTCAGAGCCACCAAGCCATTGGGAGGTGGGTGCTGCTGCCTGGGGGGCTGCCAGGTGATCCTCACCTGTCCCCACCCCAGGGACAGGGCTGCAGCTGTGCGAGCCCTTGGCCCAGAGCACACATCCTGCCCCCTGGCATTTGCCACCCCCAGGAGCATGGGGTGAACCTGGGGAGCAGGATGGGGGGGGCGGGGGAGCAGCTGGGCTGGGCAGGGGAAAGGGATATTTGGGGTACCTGTTTGCTTTCGGGGTTCTTTATCCACACCACCCTTACCATGGTCACCTCTCTCTGGCCAGAGCTGTCCTGCAACTTCGAGACAGGCCTGTGTGGCTGGTACCAGGATCAGGCCAGCGACTTCCAGTGGGTCCACAGCATGGGGCAGGGGCAGGGCTCTGACCACACCACTGGCTCGGGTAAGGGGCCAGCTCCTCTCCTGGGGGTCCAGCCAGCTGGAGGGACCCTGCAGCCCCCTGTCCCCAGGGTAGGATATGCCCTGTGCACCCTGAGCAGCACTGGGAGCCCCCTGCATATGGGACGGGCTCAGCCAAGGCAGCCCAGGGGCACCCAGTTGCAGGGCTGGGGGCATGATGAGGCCCTGGCAGTGAGGGAAGGACAGGTGGGCGCAGCATAGAGCTCCAATGCCTGTGCCCCATCCACCCTGGCTGTTCCTGATGCTCAGGCTATTTTCTGGCCGCGAACCCTTCGGCACCATGGAGCCGTGGTCAGCGTGCGCAGCTCATCACCTATGGCCAGGAGCCTGCTGCCACCCCACGCTGTCTCACCTTCTGGTACCGCCTGGCCGGCCCGCAGATCGGTACGTGGCCCTTTGCATCCTCACTAGGATGCTCCAGCCTGGGTATTGTTGAGCGCAGCGTCCCGCTGGGGTGCAGGACAGGGCACCTGGGGCGGTGCAGTGCTGCAGTGAGCCTGGGCACTGGGGCCGGCTCCTCAGTGCTCCCCTCTGCCCAGGCACCCTGAACCTCAAGCTGCAGCTGGAGGGAGCAGAGGAGACAGTGCTGTGGACCCAGCGGGGAACCCAGGGCAGCCTCTGGCATCGGGGGCTGGCAACACTCCCTGCCACTGGACAGCAACGCTACCGGGTGAGTGAGGCCTGCGGGTGCCTGGCGGCATGGGGCTGTGCTGTGCTGTGGGGTGCAGGCCGGGCCCCTCTGAAGCTGCTGTTTTGCCCCTGGTGGCAGCTGGCCTTTGAGGCCCTGCGGGACGGCTTTGTGGGTGATGTCGCGCTGGATGATCTGTTGGTGACGGAGGGCACCTGTGGGGCCGAGCTCTCCTGCTCCTTTGAGGCAGACACCTGTGGGCTGACGGGCAGCAAACAGCTGACATGGCTGCGGCAGAGCAACAGCACTGGCACCATCGCTGGCCCCAAAGCCGACCACACCACCGGCACTGCTGCAGGTAGCGGGGCCACGGCTTCATGGGGTCTGGCAAGCTGCCCTGCTCACCTCTGCTGCCTGCATGGCCAGAGGGCTTAGCCCCCCTCCATCCCCTGCACCCCGAGAGTGCTGCTGCTTCAGCATAAGACGCACTGAGTACAGCACTCCCCAAACCCAGGGCTCTCCAAACCCCAACTCCAGGGCTCCCCAGTGACCCTCAGCAGGGCTGAGCAAGGGGGGAGGGAGGGGGATGGTGTCACAGCATGGGGGCTTCTCTCTCCCCAGGGCATTACATGGTGGTGAGCACCAGCAAGGGCTCCCTGCCCATGGGGCACAAGGCCACCCTCACCTCTGCACCATACCAGCCCTCTGTACCTGCCCAGTGTCTGGCCTTCTGGTACCAGCTGAGCACGGGAGACCCAGGTGAGCCCCATGTCCCCCTTGCCATGGCACAGGATGCCTGGGTCCTGTGGGGCAGCTCCTGGTGGGTAGGCACCAAGGGGCCAAGTGCTTGCTATGCACCACACCATGGCATAGCATGCATCCAGCATTGTGGGGGGTCTCTGGGCAGGGTCTCTCAGCATCCTTGTGGAGGAGAGTGGGGTGCTGAGGAAGCTGTTCAGCATGAGCACAATGGAAGGGGACACCTGGCACCGCAGCCATGCCACTGTCCAGGCGGATGGGGACTGGAAGGTGAGGCAGGGCCCAGGGCACCTCCCAGCAGGGTTGAAGCTGCAGGAGGAAGTAGGCACTGGGGTGACGATGACTACACTGCTCCAGCACACTGCCTGTACCATGGCAGCCGCCAACCTTCGTGCCCCCATTCCCCATAGGCAATATTTGAAGCAGTAGGAGCCGGGGGTGACCATGGGTACATCGCGCTGGATGACCTGCATGTGTCGGATGGACCCTGCCCTGAGCCAGGTGGGAGCCCATGCCCAGATGGGAGCAGCAGCACGGCCAGGCTGGGGTCTGAGGCACCCCATGGGGACATGTGGCTGTGGGGATAGGGACAGCCCATCCAATCCACCACCACCCATCTAGTGGTGCATACATCTCAGCCCACATTTCCTACAGTATCCTGTGACTTCGAGCTGGACATGTGTGGCTGGAGCAGCCCCGCAGATGAGCACCTGCACGGCTTCGCTTGGGGCTGGAAAAGTGGGGTCCCCCTGGCCAAATACCCCGGCCCTGAGCAGGATCACACCCTGGGCACAAAAGATGGTAGGAGACACCCCTCACCCCCCACCCTAGGGTGCCCTGGCATGGCTGGGAGGGTCAGGAGGAGCTGGGGATGGAGGAGGTCACCCATGAATGTCCCCTTCACTTCATCCCAGCCCTAAAAGCTGTGCCCTTGTCAGCTCTGTCCTTGCCCCAGGCTTGGACTGGTACAAGACCAGCCAGAACAGACCCCATGAGGGGCAGATGCCCACCCACGTGACAGCACAACGCCACTGTGGGCCCCAGCCCTGTGCATGGTGGGGGACAGCTGGCTCCATGGCATCTGCACAGCTTGGTCCCAAAGGCAGCAAGAAGCAGGACTGGGGGGGGTTCAGCTCTCAGGAGCATGGGGAGCAGGAGGCACTGGAAGGGGTGCAGGACAGGGGACACCCTGCACTCTGTCCCTGCCCTCCAGGTCACTATGTGCACTTTGACATCCGTGTGCTGGGTGCGGGGGGCACCACTGCCCAGCTGGAGAGCCAGCACCTGCCCGCCACTGCCAATTCCTGCCTGCGCTTCTGGTACCACATGGACATCCCAGAGCACCTCTGTAAGTGCTGCCCCAGCGGGCTGAGCAGAAGGTGCTGTCCCTGTGGAGGGTGGCTTCAGCCCATGGGGGGTGGGTGGGGGGTTGGGGGCTCAGTCAGGGGGCTGCAAACCCCCTCCCTACCCGGGGTGTGTGTGTGAGTGTGTGTGTGTGTCTTGCTGGGTGCTGCTCTTGCAGCAGAGGATGGCACAGATAGGAGGGCCTGGCTGCTCTTGTGAACTTTGAGCCATCATTGATATGGGGGTGCATCCCCCACACCCCACACGTTGCAGCTGATGGGGAGCTGCGGGTGAGGCTGCAGAGTGCATCAGGGCAGCACACAGCCTGGAGCGTGGCAGGACGCCCAAGCCGGGGCTGGCGGAATGGCACAGTGCCCGTGCAGAGCCCCCGTGAGTTCCAGGTGAGTGGGGCTGTGCTGGGTGCCATCCCAGGTTGCTGGGGGCTCTCCCTGCACATCACCCCCAACAACCTGTCTTCTCTTGCAGATTATCTTTGAGATCACCACACGGATGTGGCCAATGGAGGGGACCGTGGCACTAGATGATATTGAGTACAGTACCACCGGAGGCTGTGATTCCAGCCTGGAGACACAGGGGAAAGGTGTGGGGCAGCCCCAAACAACAGTATCTTGTGTTCTTTGGGACTGTGGCCTCTGCAAGCCCCCAGAGCACATGGGGCACAAGCAGCTTGTGCACAGCTGCTTCCAGCCTCAGAGAAGGGGGTTTGACCCTCCCAATGGCAGCTGGGCAGGGTGCTGGTATGAGACAGTTTTGTGTGGCAGGGAGGGTTCCCTCTGGCCACACGTCCTTCCAGCTGCAGAGGCTGGATGCAGGCTGCCTTTGGCATGGTGTAATGGAGGAAGGTGAATCCTGCACCACCCAGGGTGCTGGCATTTTGGCTGCAGCTCGAGCCGGCTCTTCCCAGTGGTGGTTGAGACTAGCAGCATCTCCTTCCCTTGCAGAGAAGTCTTCCCGTGGCTTTGTGGCAGAAGTGGTGCTCAGCCTTCTGCTGACCATCATCATCCTGGCACTGGCAATGGCTGGCAGCTGGTACTGGCTGAAGAGAAGAGGGCAGGGGAGCAGGATGTCAGCAGAGAACAGCACTCCCCAGGGCTTCGACAACATCACTTTTCGAGATGTAAGGAAAAGCCCTGGCCCTCAGGATGAGGGTGCAGGACCACCCCACTTGCCCAGCTGCCCCCAACAGCAAAAACAGCCTTTCTTAAAAAGCTCAGCAAATTCTAGCAGGCACCTAGTGAGCCTGCAATCTGCTAACACATCAGAGAGGTGCAAAGGGCTCTGCTTATCTGGTCACTGGCAAATGAGTGACCCTAAAGCTGTAGGACTGACCTAGATATTTTGGTGCTGTGATCAGGCATTTGCTACAGAAACAGCTGAGGCTGCAGTCCTCCTCCCCAGGGCCCTGCTGGGGAGCAGGTCATGCAAACATTGCTCAACCTCTTCTAGCCAGGAACTTCAAACCTATAGGGGCAGCTTAAACTACATTCAGTTTGTTTCAATGAGGTTGGTGCCATGCTGTCCCCAGCAGAGCCACTGACCTCTTGCAGCCATGCCAGGGCTGATCTCAAAGGACAAGGAGCCCACCCGGACTTGCTGGGCAGTTTTATCTGCTGGGGTTCATGTGTGCTGGTGTATGGGTTATCCCCTCCACAACATGGAAATCCTTGGATTTCCTATTAGACAGCCTACGCTTATTGGAACCAGCTTACATTGAGCCTTCTTTACAGGACAAGGTCATTATATCACCAGTGCAAAAAGAGGGGGATGAAGATTGAATTAATAAGCCAACAACACTCTTTGCCTCCTCATGCCTGCGAGGCACACATGGGGCAGAGCATCTTTCCAGCAAACTCCCCCGCTCCGTCCAGCTCACAGCCTCGCCCAGCTCCAGGCGCCCTCGCTGTCCAACATCTCGCACTGTGGAGCTGCAGCAGGCACCGGTCCCAGAGACACAGCTCGGATGCTTCCTCCTCTACCTCCAATGCTGCGCTCGGGAAAAGCACTGCTGTCTTTTGTAACACGAGCTTTCTGTACCACACTGAGACAGTGTGATGTGCCTGTGCATTGATAGACCCAAGGAGCAGGGGTTTCTCAGGGCAGGACCAGTCGTCCTTGTGTGAGCAGGGTCCTGGCAGTTGCCCATTTCTCAGGTGGAAGGGGACAGAGTGCACCATCCTGCACCCCTCTACGGGTGGGTGCTTGCATCTGGCATAAGCAGTTTCCGAATCCCAGGATTAAGCAGAAGAGCACAGACTCATCAGCTCCCAGGGCACAGAAGTGCCTGGCCAGCAAGGCAGGGCTGCGGGGACTTTGGGTGGAGGCAGGCAGGCAGGGAGCAGGGTGGGCAGCACCACACAGCACACCTACCAGCAGCCAACAGCTCCGACCCAGCTGTACAGGCACTGGCCCACCACAGGATGGCCCATACTTGTTTTGAGGACTCCTCATAATTTGCATTTAAATGACTGGAAAATATAAAAGAAAAATCCTCCCAAGGTACAGGCTGGGCTTAGGGCCAGGTCAACCACTGCTGCAACCAGACCATGGGAGACCATTGCCCAGGACCACTCTTCCTCCGCCCCCCATCCCCCCAGGCTTACAGAACAATTTAATACTATCACCCCAAGCAAGCCCTTGGCAAGTCTGCCAAATAAATGCAACAAACCAGTTCAGCCTCTGTGGAGGTAAATAGTTCATTAGCAAGTTCGGTCTCTTTAAATTGCCACAGCTTGGCTGAAGGGAACATAGCATGCCATTTATGTGATTTGTGGCAGAAGTCTGCTTTTCCTCTTGTCCTGCTACAGACAATTAATTCTCCCTTCAGTTCTGTCCCACTTAGGGACAGTCATGCTACACAGTCATGTTGAGCAGAATCCTTAAAGCTCCACAGCTCCCATCCTGACAGTGCTCAACAAGGGTAAAAAGAGGATATAAGGAGGGCTCTGGCTTCATATAAATACCCCACTGTCTCTGCAGTGGTCTTGCCTTGTACAATGCCAAAGACTCTACTCACCTTCTCCACACAAGATAAAAACACAGTATCGATTTAATCTCTGGGACATAAGCCAAAGCTGCAGTCCTAATCAACAAGGAGAGAAGCAGAGCAGCTAGGAAGGCTGTGACCACCACCCATTACCCTAGATGCTCCAGGTAGTCCCACTGCACTTCCAGAAGAAGTGCACCAGTCACATCCAACAACAAAAATTTACTACCAGCTGGTAAGCATGAAGCAACTATCTCATGCAACTGAAGGGTATCAAACTTTATTATAGATCTCTTTAAAACAGGCTGGAAGGAACAGAGAAAAAAAGTCATTGCAATGCAGTGACTGAGTCATCATTTCAAATGCAGACACTGATTAACCCTCAACTCTCCCAAATTATTTATATATAATATATCCCACCCTTCCCCCAAATTGTTCCAATTAAATTATCACATTTCAGACCACCCCGAGTGTCTTAACATTAGCTGCTTCTAAACACCAAGACACACACGTTTTGTGGCAAATTAGATGCAGTATTTTGGGGGGGTTTAGTTCCTCAATCTCCGGAAAGGAGGAAGGAAAAACAAAATCAGGACAAACGCTTCTTTAAGGTTGCCTTTTTACAGCAGGTACAGATTCTGCAGATTTCCCCCCCAGAGCAAGTCTGAAACCCTCTTGTTCAGCTTGGCAATATGAAGAGAGATTCTGGTGGTTAAGGAAAACCAGCCAGACGAGATCAGTCTGAACAAACTGATTTCGAGGCTTTGTTGTCACTTCCCTTTGGGGCCAGTTTCGAGTGGTTTTCCAATATCCTTCCCACGCAGTTTAAGGCCTGGAATAAGACAAAGGAAACAACCATCAGCTGCTGTGCGCTTGATCATTCACCCATAAAGAAGAGAGTGTCCAGAAAAGAAGGCAGGGGAACCAGATTTAGGAAGAATGCTACTTTAGTTTGTAGCAGCATCAGAAAGTTACAGAAAAGGCTCTAATT
Source organism: Oxyura jamaicensis (assembly GCF_011077185.1). Lineage (NCBI taxonomy): Eukaryota > Metazoa > Chordata > Aves > Anseriformes > Anatidae > Oxyura > Oxyura jamaicensis. Next base: position 406,411 of record NC_048909.1, on the reverse strand, counting down.
TTGCTTGTGCATTGACTGTGTTCCTAGAAAATGGTATTTAAACAGGCGTAGGAGACCCACATTAACTCCAGTGGTGGCAAGATACTTTCCTGAGTTAACATCAGACCTTCCATGGACATAGTGTATCACTGATTTTTGGGGGGACTGCATACAAGAGAGGTCCCTCGGGCACAGACCCACACACAAAGATGGAAAACAAAGGCAAGTAAGAGCTTTGAGTTCACAGTTCCAGATCTTAAGAGCACACAGTTTAATGACACAGCAACCATAATAGCCTACAGTCAGCACTTGTTCCTGACTGTAGGTGTAAACAACTTAAACAAAAACATCTCTTACTGAAATGTTTAGATGTTGAGAAAACTGAAAACACTGTCATTATTTCTGAAATCTACTTACCAATGGCTCTTTCAATCTTGCCCATAACCTGATTATTGGGGATTGCTCTTCCTGATTCGTAGTCAGCAATTACTTGTGGTTTTTCATTGATTTTCTAAAAAGACATTACGTGTCTCAAACATTGGCTCCATACACAGTAAATGTTCAGAACCAGCCACCCAATTCTCACACAGAAAAGATGCATCCTCTAATTATGCCAGGATCAGAAGACAAAGTGCCTACTTCCAGGCTTACTCCATCATCCCTCTGTCACCTCCTTTCACTATTTGAGTGCCACAGTGATGGCAACACTCATCCTGGACAGATTTCTCTTAGCCTCCCAGGAGGAAAAACACTAAATACTGCTGCTCATTAGTAAAGCAATGGACTTCTGAACACAGTACAAAAGAACTCACATCCACACTGAGTTGATGGGAGGAGGGGCAGGGCGAATCCTCCTACCAGCTCACTGGCTGTAACAGCTGCACAAGTAACCCCCTAGGCCTACGTAACTCATTCTCTTGGAGGTCAGACAACAGAGATGCTATATTCAAACTTCCTGCTCGTGATACCCATGGAGATACAGGAAAAGAAGTGTGCATCTTCACCTGCCTCAAGGTGCCTATCTATATTCATTCCCAGAGAGCTAGAGGGGAGGCCAGACAGTGCTGGGCAAGACTTACTGTGGCCAAGTCCTTCTGCGTCATGCCCTTGCTCTGCCGACCCTGCTGGATTACTTTGCCCACCTCCAGGGGAACTCTGTCATGGTGCAGCTCTTCTGTTTCTCGGTCAAGCTTGGCTGTGTTCTTTGTAATAAAGTGTTGTTTGTTTTGGCCTGCTGCCCCTATCATTCAAAGTAAGAGAAAAAAAAAAAAAAAAAAAAAGAACAAACAAAACAAAGCTCAGAGCTGCACCAAAAAAATATCAAAGCAGTTTTTCTGAACACCCAGCTGCCCAGGATCCCAGGGAGTTTTCAAGAATGTAACGTGGCAACATCAGCATGGACCTCAAAGAGATCTTGCCTGCCTGCTGCAGCTCAGGGAACATGTTATATTAATCCTATTAAATGCTGATGTCTAAACAGTCATTCAGAGCCCTCCCCTTTCTTTACTTCATATCTGAGTTTCATTCCAGCTATGCAAATTTTTCTCTTGCTTGTGGTTTTAATATTCAAATTTCACTCCATACATGCAAGTTTTTGCTACAGCCGGGAGGATTTAATATTGGAACTTGTACCTTGCTTGCTAAGTTACAAGGCAGCATGAATAACTAGCTTTTAGTCAGTTTTCTGATGCCGCTTAGAATTAAACTGTAACCCTACTTAGCTTTGCAGAAAGCCTGAGGTTCAAAAATACGCTGCTGCTTTACCTCATGTTAATCAGAATATTTTAGTCATAGCTTGAGTCCCTTCTCTAACATCAGCCTTTGAAATCCAGTGTCTCAAAAAAGCTGACTAAACCATGTTCAAGGGTCATCTGTTTATTCGTTTACAACCACCCTAATCTTTTCCGTACAGTGTCTGATTTGTATCAGACAGCAAACAGAATTTTTTAACTGTTATACTACACTAGAGGAAAAAGAACAGTTATTTAATTTTTTAGGTGTATGTATCAACAAGAGAAATAACCGTAAACGGGGAGCTTAACCTGAGGCGTGTGATCGTGAAGGCTCTTACAAGGGCTTTGAAGCCCTCAAACTACCTATTTCCTTGTTCATACGCTTAAAGAGAGCGATTATGCACTTCACATCTCTGCCCGAAGAAAGACACCGCCGTGCACGCCGCCGTCCGCCCGGAAGACTCCGGCAGCAGCAGCCCGCCCAGTCCTCCCGGCCTCCTTCCCTCGGGACGCCGGGCTGCGGCGGCCGGGCCGGGCCGGGCCGAGCCGGGCGGGCTGCGGGGGGGTCCCGGCGGGCGCGGGCCGTACTCACACTTCTTGGAGGTCTCCACGTCCTCGCCCCGCCGCTGCGCTGCCAGGATCGCCTGCGAGAGCAAAGCGGCCGCGGTCGGGGGGGGG
>NC_048909.1:361505-399021 GCF_011077185.1 Oxyura jamaicensis | reverse complement strand
GCCCCGTGCGGCGCGACCCCGGGCTGCCGCTCCGCCCGCCGGGCCGCGGCGTTGCTGGGGCTCGCTGCTGCCCCCGGCCCTCGCGGCCCCGGCCCTTCCCGGTGCGGCGGCAGCGGTTGGGCCGGGAGCCCCGGCTTCTCCGGCGGGGCTGCGTCCCGGTGAGCTGGGCGAGGGGCTCGATGGGGCCTCTCCGCTGTCCCTCTGCGCTCCGGGCTGAACGCCACAGCCAGCCGCGGGGTGCTGCCTGCCTTCCTACGAGGCGGAGGCGGTCTCGCGGCTTCCAGCGCTGTGCCCGCTGCTGTCGTTAGGGCTCGGCGCTGGTGCGATAGCTTGTGAGAAATTACCGTCAGGTGGTTATAATCAAACGGGGAAAATATCTTTATTTTCAGGCTCTGGATATACAGACGGAACTCTTTGTTCACATGGCAGCAGCAAACTCTACTCCACCAGGCTCTTTGGATCTAAACCAGCCTGGATTTTCAAAGGCGATACTGGGAACTAAATTGGAGGTCAAATACCTCTGTTCGGATTGCAAGAACATCCTGAGGAGGCCATTTCAGGCTCAGTGTGGACATCGCTACTGTTCTTACTGTCTGAAGAAAATCATAAGGTAACTTCTGTGCCTTCAGTCTAAAAACAAAACACTTAAAAGTAAGCAGAAGCAAAAAAAGAGATGAAAGTCGTTATTTTCAGGGCCATCTCAGTGAAGGAGCTGTTTAATCTTTGAGGGTCAGCATCAGGCCCCTTCTGTAAGGGAGTGTGTAAGCTCTGACTTGCTTTTGTTGTTCTGGGGGTTGATTCAAAGTTTACTTTTCCAGAGTGTCCCAGATTCTTTTTTGCAGTTCTGGTGGCAATGCGGGTGGATCACTGATCTCCTTCAGTCTTCATCAAAGCTACTGGAGGAACTTCCTAAAAGCGATGGTGGCACATGTGAGGAAAATTAAGCACACATTGACTTTCAGAAAAGTTTGTTTGTGCTTTATCTTGCTTTTGCCTTTGAATGAAATTGAGTAGAACAGTTAATCATGAGACAAGAAAAAATTAAAAGTGGGCATCCAAAGTAGCTTGAGCAAAGGCTTGATGTGTTGTCTTCAGAGTAAGAAAATTCTTTCATTTTGTTAAGTTACTAGGCATCTCCTATTATTTATTATATCAATTGGCCTCATTTTTGTTACATTTTTATTTTTTTATCTGCTAGTTCTGGACCTCAAAAGTGTGCAAGCTGTATTCAGGAAGGGATATATGAAGAAGGAATTTCTATTTTGGAAACCAGCTCAGTAAGTGAAATTGCATGTTTTGTTGTTGTTTTTTAAAGTAAGCTCACTGATGTTAATACCACTTGCGCTTTCTGTTTAAAGCGCAAGTTCTGAGATTCCTTTATTCTTAGGAAATGTTCTCTCAAGTAGTGAGAATTACAATGAATATGGTGGACTCCACAGCTTCTAAAATCCAGGTTATGTTAATTATGTTAATATTACAGCTTAAAAGCTGTAATAAAGGTTTGTTTGCCATCATCACACCTCTGAGGATGTGATGTGGCAACTGGCTTGGGAGGAGTCTTTTTTTTTTTTTTTTTTTTTTTTTAAGAACTGATAATAAGGAATTAAAATTAAGAGACTGGACCAGGACTGCAACCCCTCAATAATTTCTGTGGTTGGTTTGTTTTTTTTTTCCATTGCAGGCTTTCCCAGACAATGCAGCTCGTCGGGAGGTGGAAAGTCTGCCTGCTGTCTGTATTAATGATGGTTGCACGTGGAAGGGGACTATTAAGGAATACGAGGTAAATCTCAAAGGAAGGCTTTTGATATCTGTGTGCTCTTTCATTCCTCTGTGTATGTGCAATGTTAGGGGAGGCTCAGGTGTTTTTACTTTCTGCTGATGCTGGCAGTGATGGTGGAAGAACTGTCAAGAAATTGTGCCACGTAATGACAGTGTTAAGTTTGCTGTGCTATGTGAACCTACAGCGTATTTCCCACCTGTGAGCTTGGGGAAGTGGCCTGGCTGTGATCTGGTTTCCAGCCAGCTGCTTCTGGCAGCTACAGTGCCATGTAGTACCTGCAGAAGATGGGCAGTGAATTTGGGCATCATTCTCTGTCTCAGCACACATCTCTCTGAGTTGCTCTGGACCACCAGACCCTTGGACAGAATGGCTTTCTACTCTTCTTTGGGGTGGTTTTGCCCTGCCCTTCCTGGGGAGCACATCAGCTCTTTAATTCAGGCCTTCTTTAGATGGCATAGGGCATTTATTTGGTCCTTAGCATGTATACAGCTAACATGCCACATGACAATTGTGTTCTGACAACTGCAGAGAACCACATGCTTCTCTCTGCTTTCTAACAAGTCAACACTGCTGTGGAGATGGCATTGTTAAAATGTGTTGGCAGTTAGGAGCAATGTTTATTCACCTGTGAAGTTTTGGTGCTTCTGAAGGATAGTTTTGTCATCCATATTGGAATGGAAGGATGTGAAGAGCCTGAGATAAGAGGAATCAACGTTTTTTTCCCTCCAGCACTAGCCCTAGGCAAAGATTGTTGCCCTGTTGTCTGTGGAGCTTTGGTAGTGGCTGAGATGTGTATCAGGAAAAGGTTTAAGCTCAGTTTGAATTATCTTAGCAATGCCCTTGCAAGGAAGACATAGCACAACTGTGGGTTGTGCTTGAGTGTTCTGCTTGGCTTGCTGAGGCTGGGAACAGAGGGGTGTCCTGCACCTGTGCTTTCTTGTGCTCTTGTCCAGAGCTTTCAACTTTTTTGCACTACAATGCTGTTCAAAAGATAGTAGGATGTTAAATGCTTCTCCTGCTTTGAACCCATTCTTCTTAGATCTGTAAGTGGCACATGGTGTGTGTGCATGTGGCTGAATAAATGTCAGGTTAAAAGCTTAATGCCGGCACAGCAAACTGAAGGGTTGCATTCAGAGCACTGTGTTTTACTGAGCTTCCATAGCCAAGCTGTTCTGTTGGTGCCTGCAGATTGTTTGACCCACGCTTTTTGTGCTGGTGACCTGTTGCTTTTAATGCACAGTTGTCATGCCTGCTTCAGTGTTCAAAATGCTCATTGTAGTGAGTGAGCTTATCTCCATAGCCTAAACCAAATGACAGTTGTCAGCAGCATGCAGTGCTAACATCAGGGTGCTGAGACTGATGAGCTCTTCTGATTTTTTTCTCCTGGATTTAAAAGAAGTCTTGAAGATAAGTTCTTCAGGGTGCAGCAAAAAATCATCAGGTGCCAAAGGTTCTTAATGTGGTCAAAAGCAGGCTTGAGTCCAGCCAATACTTGCATGAGAAATGTTAAAGAGGCAACAAGCTAAGTCTCTCTTCTTGCAAGGGTCTGTACGTGTAGTGCTTTGGCTTCTTGTGCACAACTGTTTAAGAGAGTCTGAGCTGATAAGGCTGCACTTCATTTTTTACTCTCCATGTGATCTTCGAAAGGTCCTGAGGAAAGTTTCACTAGAAAAGTGTTTCCAAGAGGTGCTACTCTGGGCTTCTCTGGAGTTCTTGGGCTGTGGCTCTGTGGTGCATTGATCAAGCAGCTGCAGCCACAGTTAGCCTTGGGCTGGGACGCTGGCGGTGCTGCTCCATCTGTCCTGGGGCGGCTTTGCCCCTGCTGCTGAGCACAATGCAGCCTGTGCTAGCAAGGGAAACGTTGTTTTGTGCCCTCCCTGGAAAAGCTAATTCTTGGCAGGGAGCTGGTGAGGAGAGGCAGGGTCAGGCTGGTGTTACCTCTCCTCCCAGCTGCCTGCAAAACAGCTGTGGCATTTCACTGAGCCTGGCTGTCCTCGTGTGGTCAGGAGCTGGGGAGGTGGTGGTATGTGTGTCTGAGGAGTACTGGTGAAAGGAGCTGTCAGACAAACGTGTTAGCCTGGAGCCTCTAGCATATGTGAACTGATGTTAAACAGTGACTTATGGGTAAACTTACTAGCTTTGCATTAGTTTGGTGTCAGCTCATCTTTGCAGTTTGCCTCGTGCTGTATGGTTGCATCTATAGCCAGAAATGTGTGTAACGTCCTGCAGCAGCTCAGCGCTCCCACTATGGAAAGTCCCTTGCTGTGCTATTTCCGACAGGACATGGAAAGTCCCTAAGAGCTAAATCATTGTTTGCTCATTTAAAAATTGTGCAGTATTGGTACTGAGAGACTTATTTGGCTGCTGTTCTCTTACAAATCAAGAAATACTGTCACTTCTGGCTTGCTAATGTTATCAGAAAGGATATCAGAAAGAGTTATGAGAAAGGAAAAAAAATGCTCTGTAGCTGAAAAGTTCTAGATGTTCAACTTTAAATAAATAAATTAGTTAATCTCAGTTTTGCTTTCTGTCCAGGCTCCCAAAGTTCAAGTCTCAAAGGGACATAAAAAACTGAAAGAGTGAAATCGGCTTGGACGTGACTTGCACTTCTGCTTAAAGTTGTGCGAAGCATACAAAATATTTACGTGCTTAGAACATGTCTGGCTTTACAAATGCATTTTTCTGACTACTGGATGCAGTTGTAAATATTTAGTAGCATTTGGATAAAGTATTTTGTGGTGGGACTGGAGGGGGTTTTCCTTTTAATCTCTAACCTCTTTTCATATATAGGTTTCCTGATAAGTCTGCCTGAGTGTACATAAAGGAAAGCAGGCTGTGGGCAGAAGCCTTTAGATTTAGGTGGAAAATCTGAGGAGGGTTGCAGAAACTAAAAATAGCCCATTCTAAGACCAATAAAACATCCTGTGATATCCAGGTGGAGGGAGTTTGGGGAAACAATGCAAACACCTTTGTTGGAGGTGGAGGCCCTAAGTCCTCTCATTCCTCAGCACTGATGCATGTTTCTTTTCTCTGGTTGCCTTTCCACCGTTTTATCAAAATGTCTCCAGTTCTCACATGCCTTTTATTTTCACCTTCCCCCACCCCTGGCTCCCTCTCCTCACCCCTGCCTGCAGTACCCACAGGTCGCGTGTTCTGCTGGCGCACTGGCTGCGCAGCCCTCGCCCTGGCCAAGCGAGGTGGGCATCGCATCCGCCAGGTCAGCCCAACAGGCAGCTTCAGCACCTGCAGGCCAAGCAGGCGGGGTTAGGATGGGAGGAGGGGGCTGCAGAGGGGTGTTCACATGGTCAGCTGTGTTGTTCTCATTTATAACCTCAGAGCTTTTATCTTAATTTCTTACAAAATAGAGAATTATTTGAGACGTAGGGAAACTAAATTGTATAAGTTTTGTAAGGAGGAAAACTACAGTCTTAAGTTTAATCCTAAGTTAATTTTAGCTGAGTTAAATATTAATTCACTGGGGGGGGAGGAGTGTTAGTAAAACATAAGCTCAGCCTGTCTGACTGTCACCCGTGGTGATAGTCTGTCCTTACCCAAGCTGGAGAGTATGTGTTTTCCTTGTAGTAAATAGTCACCTTGATTTTGAAGAGTTCCCTTTAATCAAAGCCTAAAAGGCTGTGGAAGATGCAGAACTCAGAACTTAAGTGCTAGTACTCCAAAGCCTGTGGTGTTGGAGAGCGTGCCTGCAGCCCCTCCAAGGCTCTGTGGTTTCCCAGGACCAGGAAAGAGGACTAGGTACCTGGGAATTCCTTCCTGCCCTGTGCTCCTACAGTTTCCTGGGAGGTGATGAAGGAGCCCTGGAATGCTTTGTGTAGGGAAAACTGTCCTTCCTTGAAAATATTTCTGGAGGCCCTGAGCTGGGGGTCTCCTCCTTCGTGATGCTTTATGACCCCTCTTTCCAGCCGTGTCCTAAGAACATCCTAATAGCTTTTTGTTGGTGGTTTTCAACTTCAGCTTCAGGCTTTTGTGTGTTGTTTGGAACAGAGCTGCCGATCTTTGAAACTACTTTGCCTGGTTCCTGTTGCCTCAGAAATGTAATGTTAAATGTTTTATAGCAGTGTTACCTGTATAGGTACAGCTTTTTAAGTGTTGTGACAAGCATACATGGTGTCGTTGTACCGGAGTAACCACAGTTCCTTATAAAATCAGGAATGGTGTTTGTCTTTTTGGAAGATTTTGGCTTCAAGTTACAGTATGATCTTGAAGGGTCATTTGCAGCCAGCTCCAGCCTGTTCAGCAGTATCCCCCAGATCCCTTTCTCCTGGGAGGATCTGTTTTCTACAGTACCCTGCACTTGCAGATAAAGATGATCTCCTGTTTTGGCAAAAAGGACACGATACACCTTTACTTTCCAGAGCTGGAGCTGAGGTCCAGAAACAAAACCTGGCCTCCCTTGCAGTCCCTGAAGTTGAGTTTCTGTGGCTGGCTGCCCAGATGCTAGGCAGCTTCCCGTCCAAGCTGCGTGGTGGGAGGTAAGCCACGGGGAGTGCCCGAGAGCATGTGTGGGAGGGGGCTGGAAAGCCCCACCAGCAGAGGGTCTGCTCTCAGTGCTCATCCTGAGAAGCAGCTCAGCCTTGTTGTGGTGGCCCACCCAATTAACAGGCTTAACATCTGCCCCTTTGAAAACAAAGAGCTGTAACTTGCTAACTTTGAAGCTGAGAAGGGTAATGTGTCCCATTGAAGCCTTGATGTAAAGCCCCTCGGAAGCCTCTGTTTGAACACAGCTTTTGGAGACAGGAATTCCTTGGATTCCAGATACCAGGCAGGTGCCAAAGCCACGATCATGCATGCGCCCTTGTTTAAAAGGTAGAGGCAGGTTCAGCTTTTTTGATAAAGTGATTTGGTTTGAGATCAAGCTGCTCACCATGGGCTTGACTTCTCCAGTTTGCAAAAGCCATCCATCCCCTTCTGCGAACACCCGTGCTGTTCTTGGCCTTGTGCTGTAGCAGCCCTTCTGTGCAAGGCCTGTGCCTTCGCTCTGCTAGGCACAGCCTTGGCTGAGAGGCACAGTCTGCGCTGCCTTTGCTCACCACCTGTGTCCTGCAGAACGACACCTGTCTTAACCATGCCCTTTCTAATGTGAAGGTCCAGCTAACCAGCAAGAGATTTCAGCCTGAGCTGTCAATTTTGATGTGAGAGGTCAAGGTGAAGCTTTGCATGCTGGTGAAAATACTGCTTAAAGGATGAGGGAGGTCTCATGTGTGGTCGGGGTCTGGAAATTGGTTGGCATGGTCAGTGTTTTTAGCGTGCTTAGAGCAGAGCTGTCAAATACTGCGGGCTTTCCTGCTGCTAATTAACGACAGTTTGGCTGCCAGAACTGCATATTGGCGATGAATTCAAAGTAGTGCTATGAATGTGCCAGTGTCTGGCATCGTTAGCATGGTGGTATGATTGGAATCCACTCCCTGGTGACAGTTTGCTGTTAAGCAGTGACCTTGTTAGATATGAACAGCACATCTTGATGATTTTTTCACGCGACTGTAACTGGTAATTGTAGCCTGGAGTTACCTCTGGATCACAAGTTCCAATTCCTTTGAACCTCACTATTTGTCAAACAGCAGTTTATCAAGATTTGTAACAGTCCAGTGCAGTAATTCTTAAGTTCCTTGGCAAGCGGATTTAGTCTTTTTGTTTCAAAGCCATGCTGACCATACCTGCAGCAGGGGTGCAGCGATGTAGCAGCTCTGACTGACAGCCTTGTACGTGCTCTGGGCAGCGTCTGCACCTCCACCCAGGAGCAGTTCACACCGACACCAGGTCAGGTTCAGGCTTGGGCTTTTCTAGATTGTTCTGAGGCCCAGCCCCTCCATTGCAGACTAGAATCTCCCTGCCAAAGTCATTCCTCTGGGATGGTGGGGATTGCAAAACACAAGAATTTGAAGAAAGCATCCTTGAGTATCCCAGAGTCTAGTACTTGCATAGTTCAGAGCAAGTAGGGAGAGACAAAGCCTGTCATAGGAGATGTTAGAGAACCTGCTGCTGCTTTCAGAAGTTTCTTGTGCCTTCAACTTTCTTCAAATTCTGCTATTGCTTTACAAGCTCCTTCAGTGCAAGAAATGCTGTCTTGAATTCTTTCAAATAAAGCCTAAATCAAATGTCTGTCTAATCAGTCCTAAAAGCTGATTAATAAAATAACAGAATGCTGTCTCTGAAAGCAAAAGTTCTTCTGCAACTGACGTCCTCATTCTGAAACCAGAAGTGAGCAAGGCCCTGCGAAACCCATGACATCGTTTCTGCCAGTTTTTGTGCTCAACTGGATGAAAGCTGAGGCTTTGGACGGCAGAGTAAAGGCTGTGATGGTTCTCAGTTCCCTCGCTGACGTGCATGCTTAACTAAAGTTCAAAGCTGTGAGTGGGACTGATACGGACTTAATCTGTGGTTTTGATAGTTTCTTTGAGGTTTAATTAGTTGTGAAGTCAAGTGGACTTGCTTGTTCTCTCGTCAGTGTGTCCCAGCAAAGGGAGCGGTTTGTGTCTGGCATTTACTGATGCGATGTTGTCAGAAAGCTCCCTTTCCCGAAACTGTGAATCACAGACTGGGTCCTGGAGACCTATTTTCAGTGTTTTCTCTACAGATCTGTGGGCCCACCCTTTTCCTTGTGCCCAGGCTAAGATGCCAAAGGAGCTGTGTGCTAGACCTGGCAGCATCTGGGCTTGTGACTGTCAAAGCTCTGGCAATGCTCTGTTGTGCCACTTCCCCTACAGCTGGTTTTCCTCTGCATTCCTGTTAATTTTCCTTCTTCTTAAGTGTGCCCGCCCTGCTGCCAAGCCTTTCAGCTTTGCGCATGCTTCTTGTTGCTGTTTTCATGCTCTGAGGGTGCTATTGGCTCTCGCCGAGCAATGTGCACCTGTGGGAGACTTTGCAGAAGAGCCAAGTTGTGCAGCCTACACCAAGCCTGTCCTTCTGTGTGTCCATTGTCCCTGGCCACCCTGCTCTGTGCCTATAATCTTTGGGGGGGAAAGGGGGTGGGCTGCAGCAAAGGCATCTTGCAGCTGCTGGTTGCTACTCTCAGCTGCTTACCTTGTCTCCTAGCCAGTGGGGAAGCGTTGTGCCATGCTTATGGATTTCCCAGTACAGTTGAAAAACCTCCATAAAAACAGGTTTGTGGTAATATGCCAGCTTATGAGCAGGGCAGCTGAGGGCAGATGCGCATCCTGTTCTGTCATCATGATGCAGGCATAATAATTTCCATCAGTTACCTCTTCTGTAGTTCAGGTTTAGCAAAGCTTTGAGACACAGAGCAGCAATCAGATTAAACTGCAGTTTTCCCTTTTGTCTTATTTACACAGGCTCAGCAGAGCAGCTCATCCTGGCATTCCTTAGCAGATGATCACTACATCCTCCAGGGATCAGTTGCTGTTACTAAACTCAGCTTCTTTGCCTGTGTGTGTCTGTGCTTTTCTGTACGGCTGTATTCAAATGTGCTGCTCTTGTTGTCACAGAGCTGCCATGAGGGGAACTGCCCGTTCCTGCTGATTGAGTGCCAGGCATGTAAGGGAATGATCACACTGAATGACAAGGAGCGCCACTCTGAGCGGGAGTGCCCCGAGAGAAACCTCAACTGCAAATACTGCAAATCGCTTTTCTACTTTCCTGATATTAAGGTACGAGGGTTACAGCATGCGCGCAGGCAGGCATGGTCGTATGAGACCCGGAGGCAAGGGGAAGAGTGCTGGATGTCTCTGTTGCAGCCCACTTGTGCTGCTCTGGAGAGGAGTAGGGGTAGGTGCTACTGTGCCAAGCAGCTGCAATGGTCACCTGCAAGCATGTGCACCATAAACAGATGCTCACACATTATCACGGTCCTTCCAAAGGTGGTGATTTTTCCACTCTCTCAGGTGGGCTCCCAATCACCTGTTCTGATGGAGATATAACTGGTGTGTTGTACAGCAGTGTCATTGGGTTATCTTGCTGCTTATTTCTAGGGAGGGAAGTCCAGTTTGCAAGATCACCCAGAGGTTTTTAGATTTAGTTGAGTGGAAAGAAGGGGGTGTTACCATGGAGACTGTGAACTCTGCCCACATTTTTTTCCTGCTGCTGTTGAACGCTGGGCCCTGACCTGCAGGCCAGTCTGAGCCTTGGTTTCCAATTGGTGGGTGAAGTCAGTGCTGAGATAGCTGGAGAAATAGCCCTAAAGGTCTGAGTCAGGCTGTGGTCTTTCAGCTCTGCTTTAATTCTTTTATTGTCATCTCCCCTCTCCTACCCCTGTCTAACTTGATTTTCATTGCGGGTTCACAGTGAAAAAATGACTTCACTCTTACCTAGCATGTTTGCAGTGATGGCTTTCCAAAGCTGCCTAAAATATTCGTAGCGAATGCCTAACAGTCAGAGTTGCCTGTCCTTGCTGCAGCAAAGCTCATGGATGTGGGTTTGGGAGAGCTGTAAACAGGAGGATTGCCCCATTCCTGGGGGAGTGGAGTGTTGCGGTTCAGGCTTGTGTGCCAGCCCCTGCCCCAGCTGCTGGGTGGGGTGGGTGTCTTTGAGCAGATCCACTCCTCTCTGTGTGGGCACCTTCCTCCGGTACCCGTGAGGAAGGGGCAGGAGTTAGAAGTAGGGGATCGCAGAAGAGCCCTAAACTCTTCATATAAAAATGTTTGTTGAGAGGTTTGGATCTGTGCTGGCTGGAGCACATGTTTCTGGATGTCTCTTAAGCAATTTACACGCAGTACATGCAGCTTAGCTGTACGGTGCTGTTTAATGAGTGTTTTCCTTCTCTGGCTGTGAGCTCAGTGCACAGCTCAGATTTGCATGTATGTGGTATGTTATATCATGGTGCAACTTGGCATCAAAATGGGAGGTAAATGCTACGTTGCCTGTTAGAATAACAGGGAGTTGGGGAGAGGGGAGTGCAAGGGGAGGCTGATTTGTGAGGAGGTGATAATTTCACACATAGCAACTTGCACAGAAGGCAAGTTTTAAATACCCCCTTCTTAAATAGTTGTATCTGTAGTGACATCTCCTCCTCCAGCCAGACCATAGCGTCTGTTCTTATGCCAGCATTTTGTGGGTCATGGGGAAGATGCTATCTGACACTTCTAGAACATGAGAGCAGGAGGTGGGTAGAATTAAAGGGTTCAACCTCTCTGTGCGAGGGGGATGAAGGAATGTGCTTTGCCTCAGGCTTCCTCTGCAGGTGCTAATCCAGGCTGTCCATGTGCATCCAGCTGAGATGCAGAGACTGGGAGGTCACTCTTCCAGGGACAGTGCAGTGAGACTTCTGACTCTGATTACTCATTTAAAGTATGAAAAGGAGAGAGTAACTAACAAGCCAAACCTGAGCCACTAATAGGTTTCACTTTCCAGTTTCTGATGTGGTAACAGTACAGAACAGCTTGTCCATGTTCCCCTCCCCCCCCCCCCGCCCCCTCAAAAATAACTTCTTTTAATAAAGAATAAATGTGACCAAGTTTTCAAAGCATTTAGTTTCAGATAACTAGTTTATAAGTATTTCACTTTTTTTTTTTCTGTTACTACCATGGGGGTATAGTTAAATATGTGTATCTTTTAATTTGGAATTTGAACTGCATATTTTAATGGCATTTATAATGATGTGAAAAGCAAGACATGCTCTCTGGTTCCCTAATTAGAAAAACAAAATGTATCACTTGTTTCAACTGGGCGGTGTATAAAGAGAAGGTTTAAGTAGTGTGGAAATAATACAGAAAACAGAGGCATGTTCCATCAGTCCCATTTTAGCTGGTATTGCTGGCCCTAGGATCTGCAGAGGACAGAGTATCACATTGCCATGATCATTTATTCAGCTTCTCTGGCCACAAAACAAGTCATGAGCTCTTGCTACAGGTGTGCATGCTTGTGTGCAGGGACTGTTAAGTGAAATTGTTTTAAAATATTTTTTCTTTCTGGTTGAAAAATGATTTTCTGTTGAACTGATCCAAATGTGAAGATTCTATCAGACAGTTCAGCTCAGCACATGACAGGCTATGGGTTCATACTTGAGCTGACTGATAACCATTACAGTGGAAAAATTATACAAATTATCTTGCTGAGATAGTCTCTTACTTCACTTAACCTGTCTGAACGTGTATTTTCCTGCCAAAGCCATAAATTGAGCTTCCTGTTGATTATCTTGTCCATCAAAATAGTAATTTTTTTATTTTCTTTCAAAATTATTATAGCAACTTCTTAAATTGAGGCTGAGACTTGGAAGGCTATATAAGCACCCAAAATTCTGGTAGCCTGGAGATTGCAGAAATGAGTAAGCAAAAAGACTTTCCAGCATGACCAAAATTTGAGATAAGTTGGTTGAGGGCAGCCCTCTCATATAATACAGAACTGTGCCTGTTAAGCTGTATTCATCTTACTAACCTTATTGGGGCCTTTATTTAGAGGATCAAATAGTCTCCTGTCGATTCTTTTACAGGCTCACGATGAAGTCTGCCCTAAGTTTCCATTGACTTGTGAAGGCTGTGGGAAGAAAAAGATTCCAAGAGAGAAGGTATCCGACTGCTGGGGAGCTGTGTGTGATGGCGTCTGGGGTCCTGGGCGACTACAACCAGAGCTTCTCAGGGCTAGGAGGAAAATTGGACCATTAGAAAGTGGAGTGGGGAGAACAACTAGGTGTCAGCAGTTTGTACAAATCCGACTTTTCCATAAAGTTGAAAATAATGGTAGGGTGTTGGGGAAGGTGTCTAGTCAGCACTTGTAGTTCAGCGTTAATACTGCTAACATAATCTTCCTATGACTCCTGAATTTACCATGTGTAGATACAGAACTTCCATAGGAAAAGCACACTTGTGGGTTTAAAGGGTTTTTCCTATGTAAAGGTTTGAAACATTTTTCCTATGTAAAGCAACTATCTTTACCACTAGTGCAATCTTGGGAAGCAATCCCTTTTCCAGCTAAATTTTTTTTTTTGAATTAATCTTGTAAATGAATCCATATCTAGTAGGGCCTCTATGCTGCTGGCTCCTGGTGCGAGGCACAAAAGTCTGAAAATCAAAGTTTTGGGAAACATCTTCAAAAAGCACATTCATCTGAAACTGTCCTGCCTGCTGTGGGCAAATATTTTTAATACTGCTGTTGCAAAAGGCCTTTGTAGCAGGGCAGGGGACATAGAAGCATCAAAAAGATGAGTAAAGAGTTCTTCAAAATAGCCAGCATAATAAAGGACTGTGATCTTCAGATGCTGATCTGCTTGTCTGCAGGCTGAAGCTGGAGCCCAGCAAAGAGTAGGCTTATGCTTGCAGGCTTCCCATACATGATCTGTTGTTTATTTAAATGATAACTCCCTCTTTTATATTTTTCCAAACTTCTGTTAACTGCAGAAATTGTAGCCATAGTCCTGTAACATATAACTGAGTAACCTGACTCATTAAACAAGCCAGATGGATCTAGAAGTTTTTTTAAAAAGGGGTTTAAAAACAGTTTCAGTTGATATCTGTTGTGGCAAACGTAGGTGTTAAATGTGGAATGAAGCTGTTGTTCAGAATATACCACTGATATCTGATGATGAGAGATATATCAAAAACAAGATGATGGTGTGCCAGTGCTTGTTAGCATTAGTCACACATTGTGTGGGAACCCAAAGGAGTCATCTTGTATAGAGGATTATTGGCGCTTTTCTATAGAAATATCCAGCCTCAGCCTCTGTTCTTCATGGCAGCTGCCAGATGTGAGGTGGCTGAGGTGTAGTGTGCCTACGTACTCCAGCAAATGGGTACTGGATGCAGCAGAGGACCTTCCCTTGCAGAGATGGATCTGCCATAGTTTCTATAAATACTCAGGTGGGACTATCAGAAAGCTCTTTGTTCTCAGATTTATAATGCTTAGTTGAATGGAAAAATATCAAACTGTGGCACATCCCCACCAGGGTTACATGAATTGTACACATGTAAATGGATACCTTTTTCACAGGGTTGTTCCTCATCCCTCCTCCTCTTCTTCAATGAAGCTCATTGCTCAGCATCCATAATGTGTATCTGTGCTATCTTCTTTTTCTTTCTTGCACATGCAGGTGTGAGGTGGGACCTCCTAGTCCTAGAGAAAAATAAAACTTCCTTGCAGATGTCAGTGCTGTATTTAAATTACAGTGGCAATCCTAACGAATGGTAGGCAGTGACAAGGTTTAACCATACACTTTGGAAGCTAGAGATTAGTGATGGCTTGGTTGTTCTTTAGTTTGTTTTCAGTTTCCTAGACCTCACTGAGACAGAAGGGGAGTTACTTGGGTCACATAAGATCTGTCTAACGTTATCGTCTTTCTTTTCTAGTTTCAAGACCATGTGAAGACTTGTGGCAAATGTATAGTGCCTTGTAGATTTAAGGTTGTTGGATGTGCTGAGATGGTAAGGGTCTGTTCATGTTTATCTTAGGGACTTGCTTTTCAGTTCCAGTGTTAAAACCTCCAGACCACTGTAGCCCAAACTTCTGCAGATGCTTGTATTCAGCTATTTGAACAAAATGGTGTTTTAAACCCTTTGCAAATGCAGCCCAACATCATCTGCTGTCCGGACTTTGGGTACCAGAAAATGAACTTAACACAGAAGGAAACCTTCTTGAGAAATGCACTGAGTACTTTGAGGCCCCTGGTGGTTATGTCACTGACATCTGTAAGCTTAGAACTGGGTGTACTGAGACTTATTCTCCTGCTAGAGCTTGAACAAGGCAAAGTTTCTCCATGTGACTTAGTTTTCGTAGCTCTTACTGGTGATGTTAATATAAATCCATTTCAGGGAGATTATGTGCGGCTTTGTCCTTTGGTGTTATTAAGTATATCTGAGCCCTTTTGCAAAGGAATGGAGGAAGACAAAGTACAACAGTATGTGCAGCTGAGGAAGTGTTAAGCATCCATCATTATATATGATTGCAGCTTTTCTTTCTTTAAATAATCCACCAACTAACACCACATTTTTTAAGCTATTTTTCTTTGTTTTTTCCCCTTTATAATTTAAAGCTAATGTTGTGGCCTCAAGAGGAGGATTTTTTTCTGTGGATGGTGACAGCATAGCTTGAGCTTGTTGAATGGGATGTATTTCTCTTTGTGTAGGTGGAAAATGAAAGGCTACCAGAACATGAAACCAAGTGTCTGGCGGAGCATCTGTACATGCTGCTGAGTTTTGTGCTTAGCTTCAAGAGTGGGTCTGGAGACCTGAAGCATCTTCCTGCCCTTTCCTCATCACAAAGTAACTCCCCACTACTGGCAGCAAACTCTCTGTGCTCAGAGTCAGAGCTCTCCAAATCCATGGAGCTCTCCAAGTCCCTGGAGCTCTTGGGAAGATGTGAGGCCCTTGAGAGGAAAACAATGACCTTTGAGAACATTGTCTGCGTGCTCAACCGAGAGGTGGAAAGAGTGTCTCTAACAGCTGAAGCCTATAGTCGGCAACATCGACTAGACCAGGAAAAAATTGAATCTCTGAGTAACAAGGTATGTAACCACTGGGTAGGGCTTTCCAGCACTTTGAGAAGAGCTTTTTCTGATTACTTTCTACGTTATTAGTTTGCAAAACTTCATCATGTAGTCCTCAATCTCCATAAATCTGAAGGTAGAACTAAAATATCATTTGTGCCCATGCCCAACCCTCAAAAACTTCCCGGAAAAGATGGGAATCAAACTGACATGCAGAAAGTATTCAGGTCTCTGTTAGTAATGAAATGATGCGCACAACAAGATATTCTTAGGTAAAGTTTTCCAATGAGAGACAGAGTACCCATAATTTCACTGAATCTCTTGGAATTTGTGGGCCTTACCACTTTCCAAACCTCTCATAAGGAGCCCAGTCATCAATGCTACATCATTGATGCATTGTACCTAGCATGGTCTAGAGTGAAGAAGCTGCCCTGGCCACTGTGCTCCAGTACTGTCCCAGCTGCATGCTGCCCTTGTGTCTTGGTGACTGGGAATTTTGCAGTTTGTAGCTAATCTTTGCTCTCTCAGCATGAGATCTGCCAATATAGATGTAGCCCTGCTACGTAGCAGCAATTAACTATGGCAAGACCTTCTTGGCTCTGTGTAGGTTCTTCTGTTTCTCAGTCTAGTTTTTGTCACAAAGATTACTTTTTTGCCCCATCCTCACCTCTTGGGTCATAATACACCCGGACTGCTCATTGAGAGGATTTTTCCATTCACTACAAGAAAGTTTCTAGTTCAGACACAGAGTTGCATTAATGTGTCCTCTTCAGAATGGCAGGACACAAAAGGAAGTTCTGGTGAATTGGCTTATGGTGTCAGTCTTCTCCCCCCTGTGGCCCTTTGTCACTTCTGGAGAATGTCTGTCACTAAAGATCAGACCTGAAGGGGATTCTGGTGGCTGCTGGCTTTTTTAGGGCTCACAGCAGAACGTGTGTCTAACCAGGCTGCACCATGTGTCCCACCGAGCAGGTTCGGCAGCTGGAAAGGAGCATTGGGCTCAAAGATCTGGCCATGGCTGAGATGGAGGAAAAGATCCGCAACATGGAAGCTTCCACCTACGATGGTGTTTTCATCTGGAAGATAACAGACTTTGCCAGGAAGCGCCAGGAGGCAATAACAGGCCGCTCTCCTGCGATCTTCTCTCCAGGTTATTGCCCAAAAAATAGCAAAAGCCTTTTGTGCCTCAGCTGGGTGTGGGATTTGTAATGGTGACCTTTGCAAGTGACATACTTGGCCATTCAGATGTAATTCTGTTCTCTCCCTCTTTCCCAGGGGAATCCAAACCACTTATTTTTTTATTCTTATTTTAGAAGCAGTGGGCTAAATAAGTGCTCTGCTTATCGCAGAAGACCTTTTTAATTTCTCATAATTGGAAGTGTAAACATCATAGTTCCAGAATAGCCCCGCATGATTCTTTAGTTACAGTTAAAATACTCAGAGATGGTAAAGCCAGCAATAAACTGGTTAAGCAAGGGAAGAAATCAGAAATAAGTTTTAGAGCCCAAAGCATGAAGTTGCAAAAGACAGTGTCTAAAAGCCCATACCAGACACAGGGAAGTGCTTGAGCATCTATTCCAGGAGGTGGCTCTCCTTGTGGAACTTGCCCAGCCTTACTGCTTCTGTTTTTAAAAACAAACAAAAAAAAAGAAAAATCTCATTTAAGAATTTGTTGTTATCTAGCTTGTTTGCTTATGAAAGCATTTCTCAGGATTGTAGCTGTGAGATGAAACCATCTCTGCACACAGTTCATTGCTTGGTGGGTTGCTTGCCTCACAAAGAAACAGTTGAGGAGGAGAGTTTGTGTTTCCCTGAGTAGGAATCACTTAGATCTAAGCATGCTGGAGAGCTTTTTCAAAGTGTCCACTTGCATGTGAGCCAAGAGCATGTATGCTGCACCTGCTTCCTGGTATAATGAAAAATCAGGTTGTTGCTGGACCAGGGGATAAAAACATTGCATTTTTAAAACTATTTTAAAAGTCTTTTCTGGATGAAGGCTGTATAGGTCCTTTTTCATGAAAAACTGAAAGAAAAAAGGATTCCCCCTTTTCAGGGGAACTAAACTAAACTGCTACTGAAACTGTGCCTGCAATTAGCATTTCCTTTTAAAAGTCAGTGACAGCTGTGGAAAACCCCTGTTCTCTGTTCTAGAAAGGCAGTACTTCCTTCCTTCTCAGCGTGTATAAATCAGGTTCAAATCTGTTTTGTTTGGCTTTGAGATAGAGCCTTAAATCTTGCATTCTGTCAGTTTCCTGCACAGTGCTCAAGAGCTTCTTGACCTCAGCATCTCCTGAGGCTACATTTTGAGGCAGAGTCTGGACCGAGCTGACAGCTTGTCCTTCTGGCCTCTGGCCACCAGCATCCACGGCTCACTGTGCTGGGCTCTGGAGCTTCCCATATACAACCTGGTGTCCTTGCTGGGGGACTGGGATTCTCTCCTAGGGTGAAGAACCAAGTCAGCTGGTAGAGGGCTATAAGCAGGAGTTGGCTGGAGGGCAGGAGCAGAGTGGAGGAGCTGGGGAGGGAAAGGGGGGTGAGACCTCTTTGAATGCAGATTTCTTCTGTCCAGATGTTTGCTCGATGGTGCTCTGAATGCACAGCTCCTCCCAGAGCTGCATCTCGTGTTTCCTGTGGCCTCCTCCTTGGCGCTGTGTGCATCCTGGTCTCCATCCCGCAGTGGTGTAGTGCTGCCCTGTAAATCACCAGGGAAGTGAGAGCAGGCAAATGGTGGTCTCGGCTCTTTTTGTAAAGCATTTCACCAAAGGACAAACCTTTTAGGCCACCAGACTGTTTTGTGGTGCTGGTTGATACCAGCAGTCTGCTAGTGAAAGTACTGTACATGGCTGGAGGGACTGGAAGGTAAAGGTTGCCTCTACCTAATGTAATTAATGATTGAGTCCCCCAATCATTTATTACACTAACACACAAGGATGTTTATGGAAGAGGCAGGACTTCTTTTTTCTCTCTTGCAAGAGCAAAGTACAAGGCTTTGTTTCCTTCTGTATTTGATTGTGGCACTTAGATGAGAGATTTTCATTCCTTATGCTGCTTTACCTGAGAAAACTAGGCTGAGAAACAAATACTTTTTTTTTTTTTTTTAAACAAAAACCAAAAACTTGTGGAGGTGTTTTTTTCCTCTTACAGAGTGAAATAATAGTCTAGTAATTTTCAGTCTGGGAAAGAGACAGCTGGGAGGAGAGAGCTATGTATGGGATGAAAAATGGAAATGAGTATAATTGTTGTTTTTGTATTAAAACATAAGACCTAAGGAGATACCACATGGGATCTGTTTTAAAACAAGTAGAAGAAAGTACAGTTACCACTCTTAATTGCATTGGCAGGAGAAAACAATTGCTGCAGGATTTTGCAAAGGCCCAAACTGCGAGAATTCAAAAGGCAAATCCATCAGTAAGGGTGGATCCAGGGCAGCCCCCGGTAAAGCTCCTGCTCAGCAGCTGCTGGCCACCAGGAGCGAGCAGCTTGCTGGGATCCTGCTTTGCCTCTGACGTGCATTGCCTTTGCTCCCAGATGGTGGGAAGCAGGGCATCCTGTCCCTACTGCTGCTTTGGGTCCACTGGCCTGGTGTGCATGCGTGCTCCCGTTGGTGTCCTTCCCCCAGCCCCCTGCCTGGCTGCACACTGACAGGGTCACAGGAGTGCTGAGAAACCCCAGGCTGATGGGTGGGCTGTGAGGATGAGCTGCCTGGACTAGCAGAAGATGGCATCTGCCCCAATGCCCCTCGCTTTAGGGGAAGCAGGTAGAGAGAGGGCTGCCTAGAGGAAGCGGGCTGGGAGTGTCAGTAGGGACGCACATGACAAAGTCCTGTTTTTCTGCTCCTGCATGCCTGGCCCATGAAAGTGCATGGCATCTCTGCCATTGTCAGTGTGCCCATTCATAAACGTGCACCAAGTCACATGTAAAGCGCTGCTGGCAGTCACCTCGGCGTGCTGCTGAGCTGCCCCAGGCCTGTGTTGCTAAGAGGGGGCAGCTGGTGGCGGTACTCACTTCTGAGGCCCTGCATGAAGTTGGGAGGGTACCATGGGCATTGTTAGAATTGTTTGAGAGCAAGAGACGCCAGCGCCAGTACCTGGGAGCACCGCTTGCTTGCTGAGCTTCTGCTCTGGTCAGGGGCAGTCAGCTTACGAAGAGGGTGCAGTGAGTACCAGGCACGCTCTGCCCCGGTTTGGGTGTTCTGCATCTGTTTGCTCTTACCCGTCACGGCTGTTGTGGTGAGCTGTCACTGGAAGGCATTTGCTGGCTGCATACAGCACAAGGGTTGGTCTGTGGCGGGGTGTGGGGGGATTGCACCGGGACCTGGCAGAGCTCTATCTCTGCCTATGTCCAGGGAACCTCTGGTCTCCTCAGCGTGCAGGAGGGCAGGGAGAGGCTGTGCTGTGGACTCTGCAATCCATGCTGCAGCACTGTGCTTCTCATCTGTGTTGAGGGGCTTGTGGGGGCCTCAGCCTTAGCTGTTTCCAAGGCAGTCTGCAATCACATCTGACCGTTGTCTGTCTGTGGTGGCTTTCTGGAACGTATCCATGGTGTTTTAAGATCCCAGCCTGGTTTCTTCTAGGATCCAAACCGCAGTCCTCAAAGTTCAGAGGAAACTGCTGGTGATAGGCTTTGCTGGTTCTCACTCTCACTGTGTCTGTTTTGCAACAGCTTTCTACACAAGCAAGTATGGCTACAAGATGTGTCTGCGTGTTTACCTGAACGGGGATGGCACCGGGCGTGGAACCCATCTGTCCCTCTTCTTTGTGGTGATGAAAGGACCCAATGATGCTCTTCTTCGCTGGCCTTTCAACCAGAAGGTAGGCTTGGGTTGAAGCCTGACACACCTAGTGATGTGCCACTCTGAAGCTCTGAGCTGTGAGGCACCAGCCGTCTGGCCTACTGACATCAGCCACCCTGGGGATTCCGCTGTTGTGCTGAAAGCACCATGTGTGCTACAGGGCAGGACGTGTGAAATAGCAAAGGCTGTGGCAGGAGAACAGCATGTCTGGAGGGCAAGCAGAGCCTCTGCATTAATGTGGGACTGGGGAAGATTGTCATCTCTGGACTCTGTTCCGTGGCTGCTGCTGGTGCTTTTGATGCTTGCTCAGCATCAAAAGTTCAGATTTCAGTTCCTAGACCTGCAGGGTTTGCAAAACACTTCAAGGCTGAGCCAGGGCTTACTGATACAAAGAGAGCCACCTTCTTTCTCAGCAGGATGGGAACACTCTGGAACCTAATGAAATAGCTGTGTGAAGGTAGCAAGCTTCATGGCATCCAATTTTAGGCTTTCACAGTCAGTGACAGCCCTGTGCTACCACACAGAAGTTTCCAGTGACAAGGCAGGATGTGGGGAGCATTTCTGCAGAATGTCAGAGGTGACATTCTGTGCTGACCCTAGTTACAGGCATTTTTCAGATTTGTAGATGTGTAATGTGGCTTATGGTTGCATCTGTATGTGAATGTTTAACAGGTTTAATGGGAGCAAATCACTGGGCTGGGTTTCACTGTCCTTCAGTGCTCTTCAGCTGCTCTTGTGTCTTTTCACATTTCTCCGCAGGTAACTCTAATGCTCTTGGATCAGAACAACCGGGAGCACATCATCGATGCTTTCCGACCTGACGTGACATCCTCCTCCTTCCAGCGACCCATCACAGAAATGAACATTGCCAGTGGGTGTCCACTGTTCTGCCCCGTCTCCATGATGGAAGCGAAGAACTCCTATGTCCGTGATGATGCCATCTTTATTAAAGCCATCGTTGACCTCACAGGCCTCTAGCCCTCCTCGCCTCCAGGAGCAGTGAACACAGAGCCAGCCCTCATGGGGCACCCCCCTCTCGTGCTGCCCTGTGGGCAGGTCTTGGAGTGAGGAGGGGGCAGAAAGCAGAGGGGGAGAAGCCTATACCTAGCCCCTTCCCAAAAAGGCACCTTCTCTGCTCTGAGCGGCAGCAAGATGTCTGATGGGAACCCTCTTCCCTAGTGTCAGAGAGACTTTTCCTGAGACGAAGTTAGGGTGGACATTCACAGTTTGCGTGGTACAGGGGTCACCTGCAGGGACTTGGATATCTGAACTGCCGCCACACTGGTTTCCCAGTGGAAGCAAGTGCAGCTCGCTCTACCAGTTCAGTGCGTGGCCTCAGCTCTCTGTAGTGAAACAAGGATTTGGCCTGCCTGAGCACCACCTCATCCATCTGGGATTTTCTTCAGAGACCTCTGTAGTCCTGCAGTGAAGGTAGTGCTGGCTGAAGGAATACAACTGCCCCATGCTGGGGCTGGTTTGTGCCTCGCTGTCAGGAAATCTGCCAGGTTGGGCTTGGGCAGTGCTGCCTTGCTTGTTGCTGTTATCTTGCCACTGATGTCCACATGGAGGAACTGAGGTGGCACAGGGGGAGCAGCACCCTGTGTCCAGCTGTAGCTGGGTTTTTGACTGGGGGGATTCCTCTGGGCATGTGGGATGGATGGGCTGGCAGCACAAGGGCTGCCTGTGATGAGTAACAAAAGTGACTGTCTGCTGGAGCCTGCCCCTCTCAGGGGAGAGGAGGTGACTGCAGGGATTGTGCCTGCCCCAGGTGGACTTTAAGCAGGACCCTGCCCCTCAGCATTGTGTCACGGGGAGGTGGGTGCAGTGGTGGAAGCTATCTTCAGGCACACATGGATCTCATGAGCTTGCTTTAACTCTGGTTATGAGGCAGTTATGGCAGTGTGGGCACACCAACCTTCCCAGGCCCCAGCACCCTTCCTGGTGTGGGCATAAGCCCTGGCCATGCCCTCCTCTCTGGGAATTACGTGCTCAGGGCCTCCTGGTCACTAGAGCAAGCTCCTTCAGCCTCTTGGAGGGCCTGCAGCCAGCAAGATCAGACTGGAAGGGGCTGGAGAAGTCCCTGAGTGAAGCTTGTGCTGTTGCCTTTGCTGTTTCTGATTTCCTCACACTGCTTCCTTCTGAGAAGCAAATGTTCTGCACCTGTACCCCAGAGAAGGTCTCTGTATTTCGTGGAGAAGAAACTGCTGTCATTTCCCTCCATCATGGCTAGTGAGTCCCTCTGGTGTTGCTTCGTGGTGGCCACATGTAACTCTGGACTGACTGTTAGCCAGGTTGGACTCTTGAGGCCTGCTGCCTTTTTTCCCTGTGCTTTCCTCATCCATCTCATTGCCTAAACGTGACCCATGAGATGCTTGGTTGGCCAGCTGGCTGCTGAGCATCCCCCAGCCCTTATACTTGCCTGGGTCAGCTCTAGCTCCTGCACTGCTCTGCTGGCCTGGAGGGCAGGCACAGAGGCTGCTGTGCCTGGCTGGAGGGCAGTAACCCTCCCCCTTGGTGTGTGTGAATGCAATTGCTCTGCAGGGGGAGTGAATCTCCCTTGGCTGGGAGCTGGTGGGAGCTGCCAGAAGCCTGGAGGCGCTGCTGTGTGCTCCGTGGAGGAGCTTCAGGCCCTGCTCTGCTGGCTGCTGCTGACACTCATTTCTGCAGCCGCTTGCCCAGCATGGGTGGCTCTACCTGCCTGTGGAAGGGTGCTGGGGTGACCTTTCAGCCCCCGTTTGAAGTCTGGTGCAGATCTTATCCCTGCTGCAGTAGCTGCTGTGCCCTAGTCCAGAGTGCAGCTGTGCAGAGGCTGGGGCCTGGAGCAGACTCTGCTGTGTCGCAGGCTGGGCCAGCAGAGCTGGAGTGGGCACAGAAGCAGTGTCCCCAGGCAGCTCCTGCTGGCCCACAGCTGCCCGTGCCCAGCCTGGTGCAGCCAGCAGCAGCCTGGATGGACTACGCTGAGCTCACCTAGGGCTAGCGGGATCACTGCTTTTTGTAAGGGCAGCAGAAGGTAAGGGGAGCAATTTGGATTTGGAAGAGGTCCCTCTCCAGCTGATTCAGGCTTGAGTCAAAGCACAGGGGACTGGCATGGGGAGCGCTCGCGGCTGCCCCTCTCCTTTCAAGCAGTACTTGGAGTGGTGGTGCTGTGTGCGCCTGCGCTGCCTGGCCCCTTGCAGCCCCTGCTTTGTGGAGAGGCGAGGGCTGTGGGTTGGGCAGGGGCTGCCCATGTCTTCCCAAGTGCAGATGGTCAGCATATGGATGTCCGCCTGGAGCAGAGCAGGCCTGGAACGCTTTTGCACCTGCTGCACGCAGCTTCACTGCTTTGTGCAAACTGTCTTTGAGCTTGTCCTGGGTATATGGTATGCCCTGTATTGGCACCCTCACCCTGTTGCCTTAAGAGGGGGGAAAAAAAAAAAAAAAAAAAAAAAAGCAAGGCCTGAACTTTGTGGAGGAGGCCAGGCCCTTTGCTACCCAAGGAGTGTCTCTGCCCACACTTTGCTTGGAGAGGGGAAGGAAAATATCAGCACTAGTGGTTTAGAGTTGAAATTATTGGAGGGTGAGGGGAGGGAGTTTGATCTGGAGCAATCTGTGTCTTTGCTCATGGGGCATTTGCTCAGCACCCCCTGACTGTGGGGGGACCAGGTCTGGCTCTGTAGTGCCTGACAGGACAGCCTCCAGGGAAGGCACCCAGCAGGTGCACAGACTGTGGTGGGGCGTCAGGCTGCGCTGCCAGACAAGCAGACGAGCCTGCTGGCAACTTCGACCTGCCATGTTGTTGGTGTTGTTTCTCTTCCCTTACAACAAGGCTGAGGAAAGGGAGGGCTGGTGCTGAAAATGCTGTCTGGCCCTTTTTCATATTTTTTTTTTTTTTAGCTCTGGGGTTTGCAGGGGTAATTGTAGTGTGTACCACTTGCAGCAGTCTGTGCACTGTGGTGGGAGGGTAACACGTCTTCCCTGGGTGCGACGCTGAAGCTCTCTAGTAGATGGACATTTATCACAAAGCTCAGCTGGATTTTTTGTTTGTTTATTTCACTGTTTGACCACAGCTATTGGAGAGCACCCACCTCAGTCTGTCAATGTGAAATAAGTTTTTTCCTTGAGGATACTATATGGTGAAAACCACTAATAAAAGCAGTTTGAAGAGCTTTGTTGTGTAACTTGTGGAAGGCTGTGGTTCCAACACTGCCCATGGTGGAAAAGGAAGGGCAGGGTCAGGACCGCCTCAGGCAGGGCTGGAGGTTATTTTTGTGCTCAGCGTTCTCAAGCTGCTGGCTCTCTGCAGGAATGCTGCAGCCCTGCTGATTCAAAATAAGCAGGGACACAGTTCCACAGTGGAGCGACCTATGCCCAGGCTTGGCTGCTGAAGATTCAAACACCCAAGAAGCTGCAGGGCTGCTAGGAACAGGCACTGCTGGTGCTGTGCCAGCTTTACAGGGACCAGCAGCAGCCACCAAGGGGACCAGCAGTATGGAGAGGCACAGTGAAGGTGTTACGCGTAGACAATACGAGAGCAGTTAAATTCCTCCAGGACAGGCTGTTTTTTTCTATCAATTCTTAGGTGCTAAGCTCCAGCCTTCATTTTGTTTTGGGTACTTTACAACAGTCACTGCAGTGCAGGCCCAGTCCAGGCACCTTGCAGGAGCTGCAGCACTGGACCAGGTCCTTTTACTTGCACATCCATAGAAGAGACAGGGAGGGGTACGACACAAGTGGCCTGTCCCCTCTCAGGAGGGGCAAGTTTCTCACAGGGCAGCTGGCACCAATTCATGCAGACAGAGGTGCTGCCTGATGCAAACGGCAGAAGGCTGAAAGCCTGATAGGGGACAGTGGTGACTGGTCCAGCTCCTGTCCTGTCTTAGAACAACAGCTACTTTTGCAGGGGCTTGAGCAGACAGAGCAGTATTGTGCTTCTAGCTTCAGTAGGAAAAAAAAAAAAAAAACTACTAGGAAAAACAAACTCGCATTGCAGAGATGCTTTAGCAGAATATTTATTCAATGCCATAGTGAAGAGCAAAACTTGGTACAAACATAAACCCTCACTGCCTTGCTCACTACTACACTGAGCCAAGGGGAAAAACATTTCACTGTCTTGGGGGAGGAGAGGAGGAAGGTAGAGACTCTGCTCCTTTGATGTGCAATTGGACAGAGCTGGATTCAGATCCTGTGTGCACACCCATAGACACACACACACACAAAGGACTCCCTTGGTTCTAGAAGTCCTGCGAAGACAGAAAACCTGAGTACGGGGCACTTACTGGGGCAGAGCAAGAAGGGTACAGACCCTCTTGCCAAGGGCTTTAGGAGCTGTTAAAGCCATCAGTGCATATCAAGACAGTATCTGCTGCCTCCATTTACATTTACAACTCAAGGCTGTGAGTGGCACAGACAACTGCCCAGGTACTCCCATGCTGAAGAGACCCGAAGCTGCTCTTCCAGCCCATGCTGAGAGTTTGGCTCCCTTCCATACTCTGCCAGGAGCCCAGCTCCCAGAAGTAATTGTAGCTCCTGGGGTCACTGCTGGCCCTGGGAGTGGTGGGCCCCTGCTGTCTAGGCCAAGACAAGATTAGGAGCTTAATTTTAGACTCTAACATTTGGCTACCTGCTAGAGAGAGAAAAGCTTCAGGGACAAATACAGAGTAAACAACACTGAGTTCAAAATAGCTTAAAGTAAGCCAGCTCCTGCCCTCAAGAGTCTTTGTGGGGAGCTGATCGCTGAACCCAAGAGGAGTCAACCCAGGTGGAAGGAAGCTTATTCGAATGTCACTTCGGACAAGAAGGCTGTACCTCGACCCATTCACCTACGGGTGCCTACAACTATTCACAGAGAACATACCAAGAGAACCTAAAGTGCCAGTTTGAGTGGCATAGGAGGGAAATGACCATGAGACAGCCAAGTGACATCAGCCATCCTCACAACTGCCCCCTGGGAAGGGTCAGCAGATCCTCTGGAATGAACGTGTTACCAATGCCATAGCTTATTTAACTGCTATGGAGCAGAGGAAGATGGGGGCAAAGCCAGCACCAAGTTACCACCAGCTCCCCCCCTCTCAGATTTGGAAACTGGTGGTACCACCATTTGGTTGCTAATCAAATGCACTGGCAGGGCAGCACCAAATGCCACAGACACCAGCCAGGCCCCTCCAGCCCTGCGCCAGCCCTGCCTCCCCTGCTGCCATCACTTTCAGCCCTCGCTGCCCTCCACGGCTGTAACATTGTGTTGAGAGGCACTCAGCACACCTAGCAGCCAGACGAGTTACCCATGGAGGTTTGGGACAGACAAACATTAATAAAACTAGTATATTAAAAGAGTCCTGCAGTAAGGCAGCACAGCACTGTACCACTGCTTTTGCCAAGTGCTCTGCAGCCAGTAGCTCTCACTGAGGTCAGCCACGTCCCAGGCCCACACAGCAGAAATCCCCAAGACATGCCTCAGTCTGTTCTCAGATGCCAAAGCTCACCCAGAGAGAGCTGTGACCAAGTAGCAGCGTTTGTGATAAGCTGTGGGGAGGCTACCCTGCAGTGACCAGCTCGGGCTGCTGTCCACCATGCCCAGGAACAGGTCCTCAGCTCTTATGTTCTGTCTTTGAATCAGATGCTCTGAGGAGGAAGTAGTTCCCACTACTGGGGTCCCTCCTGACTCAGCTGATGGGATTGGTGTGCCCAGAGCTCGTCTCTGTTGTGCAGGGCTCAAAGCTCTGCAAGCTCCAGAAGTGGCTGCAGTGAGGAAGCTGCAGGAGCAGGTGAACCTGGATTCAGCTTTTCTGGTTCATGAGCCAGGAGAAGAGCAGTTTCCTGGGCCTGGGCTTCCTGGCCTGCTGGATTCGCACTGTGCGAGGGGAGCGCCACACCTTGATGGTTGTGTCATCACTGGCTGTCAGGAGCAGCTCCTGCTCGACTGGGCTGAAGGCCACTGAGTTGACCACATTGTCGTGCTGTAGTTTGGCCAGGCAGATGTTGTAGTGCCGGTCCCAGATGTAGCCATGGCGATCTTCTGCTCCACTGCATCAGACAAGACACCAGTAAGGAAAAACCCAGGCAGCCCTGATAACCTGCTTCCCCCAGGCCCTTCCTTCTGCACAGAGGCAGCAGCTGCTTTGACCCAGCCAAAAGCCCCAGCCTCCATCTGTAGTCCCATCACCTACCAGCACTCAACCCGGGCAAGCAAATCCCCTCTGCAACCCAGACTTTGCCATAGGCAGAGGTGGATTCCCAGTAGTGAAATGAGGCCTCACAGCAGCAGCAAGAAAAGCCCTTCAAAGCAATACAGGCACGTGAACATGCTGTGTGCCTGAACCCACGGCCAGACTCACACCACGGCACCTGCAGTGAACCCACCTTGTTCTGGGCTGCAGCAAGGACCATCCCTGCAACTCACCCTACAGCACCTGCTGCCTGCAGCTCCTAAGAGGGCAGATCACCACCCACCGCTAAACATGCCACAGTCCAAAATTTCCTCTTTCCTTGCTGATTTCACAACAGAACCAGAGCAGACCACCTTTATTAGCACCCTTTGATTCTGTCACTCTGCTTTTTACAAGCCTCCCGTTTCCTGCTCTGCTCACAGGAGTTTTCAGCCCTGCTTGCACAAGCCAGCCTGCAGTGCAACACACAAGGCCCTCCTTGTGTGATCCTGCCCATCCCCATCACCACATACCTTGCCACAAAGTCTCTGCTGACATCCAGGAAGATGAAGAAGCACTCCTCATTGGGTGTGTAGGCCCGATGTGCACGGAGGGCTCTTTTCACTTCCTTCATTGTCTTCAGGTCAAACACATGAAGATCGATCTCCTCAGCGATGGGGGGTGGCTGCATTGGGTCAGAGATGATGCAGTCCTGAGGCCAGGCACGGCTGTTCACATACAGGTATCTTGGGAAGGGGAGCAGAAGCATTATCCTGAGCCTCACTGCATGCTCCAAAGCTCCTGAAGCCCCAGCTGTAAAAGCCTTTCCCCAACACAGGCAGGCAGGGAGGGGGGTGAACAGTTGCCCTGGTCCTTAGCAAGCCCACAGTTCTGCTCTCTGAAATTCAGGCTGAAACACAGCAACATGGTGATGAACCATTTCCTACCTCACCCGGAAAGAAATGGGCCACCACAACAGGGTTGATGGGCCCTAGAGACTAGGTTGAGCCTCTTTCATCTCATTAAAACCAACTCCAAAGATGGCCTAGCCCTCTGTCTCAGGAGCAGGCTGGGGGCAGCTCCACTGTTCTTCCGAGGCTCCTTGCCTGACCTGATCCTGAACTGGGCTCAGCAGCACGGGAAGATTTCCTGCTGAGATCTGGGGAGATGCTCAGATGTACGCACACCATCAGTACTAGGACCTAAGCATAGGTCCTAGTAGCAGGTAGCCCATGCAGGCTCCCTGCTCCAGCCACCAGGCCAGCAGCATTCCACCATCAAAGGTCTGAAACTGCTCCCAGGTCTGGGATAAATACAGCAGGGCCACGTGCTCTTTCAGAGCACATGCCTTATCTTCCAGAAGGTGAAGTTCATTCACTGCCAGCACTCAGGGGAAGACAAGTAACCACTATCCTGTCAGCTATGTGCAAGTACACAAATAGGTCCCTGGGGACAACCTCGGCCTGCAGGCATTTGAGTGAGGTGGCCCAGCTGCTGAGATTTTTTTTTAACCGTTTTGCACAGACAGTACCTGAGCAGCCCTAATGCAGAGTACCTCACCTCAACCTGATGCAGACAAGTCTCCTCTGTAATTTTTCTCCCATTCACCCCTAAGTCTTCCAACAGCTGTCACCCAAACCCTCCAGTGTATGACACCAGCAGGCAGCACCCACCCTGCTTGCCTCCCATCTCATCATGCTCACCTGTGGTCAGGGGAGAGGCCCATGCCAATGATGTGCCCATGGATGTCAATGACGTGATCCAGTGAGTCAAAGAACTCATCCGAGCGCCTCTCCTCCCCAAGCACTGGCCCAGCAGTCGTCATCTGATGGGGCAAGATTCTTTTAATCCCTTGAGGACAAAAAGGAGAATCAGGGCATTCTGCAGGGTGCTGCCAACAGATAAGCAGGGCTGATGGAAGTCCCCAGGCTTCAAGAATGGACTTCCCTCTGTGCTGCTAAGAAAGGAGAACTGGCTCATTTATGGCCAAGGACCGAGGGAGGGACTGGCAGAGGGCTCCTGTCCATGCCAGCTGTTCACAGGCTCTCGCTAGCAGTGCTTTTGGCCAGAACAGCGCGTACAAGTGACATGCTGGCAGATTCAGCCCCAGCTGCAAGCTGCCCAGTGCCCAGCTGCCAACCCAGCAGGTGCAGCCGCACCTGGCCCCAAGCCTCCCACCAGGCCACGGTGCTCCTAGGAAGCTGCCCTGGCCTGGGAGGCATGCTGGATCCAGCAAGGTTCTCTTTACCCACCCCCTTGTAAATCAGTAAATCATTGGGCTGTGCCCATCTCCTCCAGTACCCACTCTGGAGAAGGCCCATGAGATGCGCTGGCTGCACAGGGTTTCCTCCTGTCGCCGTCAAGCACAGCTGGGGGTCAGCCTGGAAAGCTTCAAGAACAAGGGTTTAAGCCAGAGCTAGACTCAGTTTTTGAACTTCCTGACAAAGGGAGATGCATGCTATGGGTCAAGCCCTCTCCCTTCCAGCTCCAGAAAGAGGTCCCAAACACAAACCATATGCAATGGCTTCCTGGAGGCCTCCCACAAACCTCAGCAGCTCTTGGGCACACGTGGGCTCAGCCCTCCCTGTGTGCCCAAAAGAAGTTGGAAGACCGTCCCACTGCCCCTCCAAGGGACTCACCGCTAACCACCCTTGTTTGTAGCCCTCTCCCACAGGAGAACAAGGCAGGGTTTACACCACACTGTGCCTCTGGGGCCCTTCGCATCACACAGTTGAACCTAGGCAGCCCAGGACCTTCACCCAACTGTCACTGCTCACCAGCATCTTCTTCCTCACTTGGGCGTCACTAAGCTCCCAGTTTCAAACTCTGCTATGTGATCTCCACATGCATGAGCCAACAGAACAGGCAGATTTGCCCATGAGTCAAGCTTTCCACCAGCACAAGGGAGACAGGAACTCAAAGGGACCTCTTGCAGAAGTGCTCATGTGCAGCAGACCAGGTGAGATAGCGCCGATGCCCAGAAGTGGGCCCAGCTGCACACGCAGCGCAGCTCCTACCAGCACCACCAGCCCAGCAGACTGGCGAGAGGCAGCATAACAGCAAGTTCTTCCAAGTACCAGCTCCTTGGGGGAAGACAGCAGATGCACAAAGGCTGGTTCAGCGACACACAAACCTGCTTGCAGAGGCTGAGCCATGGCAGACCACCCGTCATGCCGTGGTGCTGCTAGGGTAGGGCCAGGCTGAACTCTACCACATCTGCCTGCAGCCTCAGCGAGGGATAGGAGCACAGAGCATCACAGCTACACTCGGTCCAGGCTGCATTCCTGTCTTAGGTGGGTAAGGACTGAGTGACTCTTCTCCAGGTGGTCTACAGCTTTGGAAACAGCCTTTCCTTGCCTTACTGGGCTGTGCTGGTGGTGTAGGCCCAAGTTACAGGAAGGTTAGAAGAGCCTGAGGCCATAATTGCGCAAGTATCAAAATAACTGCAACTGCCTGGCTTTACGGAAGAATCTTCTTGCGTGGAAGCAGCTCTCCTTCCCTCCTTCCATTTCTACTAATCTGTCTGGTCCTTTCCACTAAACTAGCTTTAGGAGCTTTTTGAAAAGCAGGCAGACTATCTGCTTCTGCTCATCACTGCACTGATTTATAACTTCAGTCTCTCCCAGTTCCAGTGCCTCAGCAAGAGTGCCTCAGCAAGAGTGCAGACTAGCCTTGTTCCAATGCCCTCCCCAACCTCCACAGGGAGGCTAGGATTGAGGCCCTCCCACAATCGGGGCAACCACTGCCCTTCACATCCGCCCACCGGTGTGCAACTTGTGACTGATGTTAAATCATTCTTGATTTCCTGCTTAGTCCTCACCATGACATTCTTGCGTCACCAAGCGTCAAACCTGGTAGCAACAAAACAACCACAAGGCAAGTGCTTGTGGGAGAGAACCCTCTCCAGTTACTGAAGGCATCTCAAAAGCTTCTGGCCCTGTATTGAGAATGCAGCCTGAGCAGAACTGCAACTCAGTCACCACAAACAAGTGGCAAATTAACACAGGTCTTTTCCAGATTCAGATTTGGACTGTAGCTGCAGCCCACACCCCCCTACAAAGGCAGACATGCCCCGGAGCTCAAACCACAGCCTTACCTATCTGATGTGGAGAATAGGTGAGGCATCCTGTGGTGAAGATTAAGTATTTTGTCTTGCTGTTGCTCTCTGTGGGGAGCAGGTTCACCTCAGGTGGTTTAGTTCTGTTGCGTATGAACAGCTCAGCCACCTTGGTCTCCAACTCGGTCTCAGTCATAGCAGGCCTCACACGACCCTCCATGATATCATCAAAGAACTGCTGTAGCCCGTCCTCCGCTGTCACACCCCCGTCATCTGGCAATTCCTGTACTGCTGGCTCTGGAGTCTGCTTGGGCTTGGCCTCCTCTTCTTCACTGTCACTGCCAAGATCAAAGACTGGGCAGGTGGAGATGGAGGAGGCAGCCAGCTGCTCCTCATAGTCCAGGAGCAGGTCTGGGGAATCATACCGGCTGCAGTCAGCCACCATCACGGTCCGGATAGTGCTGGCATTCAGATTCTGGATTTTGAACAGTCTCTTCACTACATTCACATTCTCAGACTCTACACCCTGGGAGCAAATAAGAGAAATAAGCAGGAATCACCTCACCACAACATCGCTCATACAGCCTCTGCTCAAACTAAGAGATGCTGCCCTGAACTTGAGCCCATGGTGCAGACACCAGTCACGCACTGACACCTCTCAGCACTGCTCTCTGTGCATCTCTAAGCATCGCCATGAGTGCTGGCCCAAGAGGCTGGCCAGCTCTGCTATATTTCTTCCCATCTTGGAGGTGGGCTTGCTGAAACAAAAAGGTAGGGCCAGGCTTTTGCTGGCAGACGACAGCTGAGCTGGGAACTCAGAGGCCAGGCAGCCTTGCTCCCACCTTCCTGCCTGAGATCATTAGCTGGCACTGCTTGTGGCATTACAAGAATTTCAGGAACAGGCCTTCGTGATAAACAGGTGCAGTGGGAAGTGCCATCCCTCTAGCCTACACAAAGCAGAGGGAGAGGACCTCAGTACTCTTGGAGTTTGCATGTGCCCCTCAGCAGCATCAGATGACTATCAGCTCCCAGAAATAAGCAAGTCTCTTCCTACCTAGCTGCTTCTGCTGTCTGAAACTGCACTTCAATATTTCTATCAAACTGGGCAAAGTCCTTCCTTGCCTCTTGGAGATGGATGAGTTAATGCTGTAATGTCAGTGCAGCACAGAGATGTGTTTTTTGAAAGGATCCCTGCTACCACAGGTAATTTCACCTAGGACCAGCATCAAAGGTTTGTGTTGATAAAAACAAACAAAAAAAAAAGTACAAGACACCAGGACGTGCAGCTGTGACACTGGGACAGAGGTAAGATGGAGGAGCAACATGTCTGAGCAGCACAAGTAGCAGAAAATGACCAAGCTGTCTAGAACCAGCACACACTGATCTCTGAGTCTCATCACAGCATAACAGACAGCACCTGGCCCACAAACCTCAGTAGTAGCAGGCAGGACTGAACCCAGCCTCCCAGCCACCTCCAGGGAGCAATGCCATGAGCTGCCAAGTGGAAGAATGGTCACTGCTCAGATACATGACAGGTTGCAGCCACCCCAAGCTGAGCTTTATAATGGGAGCCTTGAGGACCTCAGTGACCTTGCTGCAGTTCATCTGTTCTCCTGTTCAGCAAAACATACTCTAGGGCACTCCACTCAAGTCTTCATCACAATTAATGGAACAGGAATTAATGGGAGCAGAGGATAGAGGAAGAACATTGCAACAGATACCATAATACCAAGCGTGGAGAAACTTCATGCCAGGATTGCCTCAAGCTCAATACTCAGAAGGCAAATCAAAGGAGATAAACAGGGCAGACAAGGGACTCAGCCACTGTTCCCCTCTCCCATCCACTCAGCAGCTTTTCCTCCCACAAGAGGCAGCAGGAAGCTGTACTGCCTGTGGAGCTGGAACAAAGGCACCTTACCTGGAAAGCGTTGTTCAGCCAGAGCACAGAACAGGAGGTTATACGCCCAATCCGATGCAGATTGCCAGATATCAAGTTGGTTTCATTCAGCCAACAGCCAAACACATCATAGGGTTTATTCCTCACCCTGGAAAGCAGAGTGAAGTTCTCTGGAAGGGAGGGGAAACAAGCATGAGGTGATGGCTCCTGACAAGGGTCCTGGAGAAACCACGGCAGAAGGTAGGGGAAGTGGATTCAAAGTTCAGCCTACAGCACTGATGCAGCACCTTCACCACAAGCTGAGCAGACACTGCCCAAACACCATCCAGCCTCCAGGCACTGTTACAGACACAGATTATTTCTCTCTTCTATGGCAATTTGTGGCAAGTACATGCACCAGGGTAAACAAAGCATAAGGATAGCCAGATAGAGTAATCTAGCTACATAGCCCTTCTCCAAGCATGGCCCAAAGCAGACACCCCAAGGACAAGAATAAGTCACACACACAGATCTTCGCACACTCTCATCCTTCCACACCATGACTTAGGGCCTTTCTGGACAAGAGAGCTGTGCCTTTAGCAACAGTCCTTGGTTTTGGGACAGCAGCACAGAGATGGCAAGAAACAATACAGCTGGATTTAGTGGGTTTCACAGAACTGCAACAGAAAAGGAAGAGCAGGACAGAATGACT
Source organism: Oxyura jamaicensis (assembly GCF_011077185.1). Taxonomy (NCBI): domain Eukaryota; kingdom Metazoa; phylum Chordata; class Aves; order Anseriformes; family Anatidae; genus Oxyura; species Oxyura jamaicensis. The sequence goes on along the minus strand of NC_048909.1, from coordinate 365,299 downwards.
GCGCCTCAAACGACATGAGGCCTCAGGGCAAGACTAGCACTGCTCAAGTCAGAAATGGTGGCTTCAGGACAATTGGTAATGTGGACAACTCTTGCCTTGCCCAGACTTACTTAGAGCTGAAATTAAATGAGAACACACATACACACCACACTGCACTTTCAGGTGATGACATGATGTCCTGAGCAGAGTTATCCCTACGGGTATCCAGAAGGTTTACCCTAAGGAACTGTGATTGAGACCTCTTTGCACAGATGGTGGAAGGCAGGACAAGCAGAGGTCAGGGCCGCAGCATACAAAGGGCAAGTGGAAGAAAGAAGCCCCAGCTCCCACCACTTTACATATTCCAGGAAGCCTCAGTGAAGGCAAGGGCAGTATTTACCCATGCTGATTACGGCAATCTCTCCTGACGAGGAGTTGTGAGGCCCCACAAAGACACCTGATACCAGAAGGAGGGAGTCATCAGAGTTGAACTGGGAGAACTGTGTGTAGCTCCAATTGTATGGCCTCATGTTGGAGCTGTGCTGCAGGGAGATGTCCATCTCATTGCTCCAGATCTACAGACAGATAAATGAACAGTCAGGAAGCTGTAAGAAGCCTGAGGGCTGTTCTACTCCATCTGTCCTGCCAGCTTTCACCCGCAACAAAAAAAATTATCGAAGACCATACGTAAACACCTCCAAGTCCCAATTTCCCTGTCAACTCCCTTGACAGAAAACGGCCAACAGCTTTGGAGAGCAGCTAAATGCAGGACTTCTCCAAACTTCTCTATCAGCCAGGCAGTCACAGTTATCGCCACAGTTGGATTTAAGCATGTTGAGAGAGATTTCTCTCAAGACAACCACTCATGCAAGACTGCAGTAGGTCCTTACCTCCACACTGTTAGACCCAAGGCAGGACCAATTTGCACCTAGAAAGCAGCCAGAGCCAGAAAGCACCTTCCAGACTACAACTGCAAGAGACATTATTGCTGTGGCTTTGAGAACAACATAGCACCTTCAGGAAAAGGAATAAGTCCAGGGACAGCTGGTCAAACCTCACCTCCCCACAGCTTTCCTGAATGCTACTCTCACAGCTGAGCCCTACTAAATCAAAACAAAGTTTTGTGCAGGGAATGCTACCGCCTTACCTTAACAGTACAGTCTTTGGAGCACGAGGCAAACAAACAGCCAGAGTGGGAGAAGCTGAGGTGCAAAACCTGGTCATTGTGCTCCTTCAGAGCCTGCACTTCAATGCAAGGGATGGTGTCGTAGAGCCTCTGGAACTCGTCATACCAGGAGACGGCAGCTGGAAGAGAAGCAGGAACACTTGACAGGAATGCAAATGGCAGAGAAGTAACAGACCTGAGCTGAACACAGCAGCTGCAGAATCAGCCTTTAATAAAGCACAGCTCTGCCTGCCATCAGCAATACCAGGAGCTCCGCTGTGGCTCCAGTCCCTGCAGCTTCAGTTGTCTTGGCAGAGCTTAACATTTTTCTCAGTAGTTTCTCCACTCTCCCCCACAAGAAAAATCCTTTCTTCTAACAAACACACAACTTCTCACCATATCACTGCTTTCTAAGCTACTACAGTCACTGCAAGAAACATCCAGGGCAGAGCTACTAGCTATCTAACAACAACTTAGGTCATGACAAAACAGCAGTCAGAACTGCAGACGTGCACAAACAAATCTGTCATGTGATGAAAGGGAAATTGCTCCTCAGGGCACGGGGCTCCACTCTGATTATCTGTGTCTTGTCTGACAGAATTAAGAAAGTTTCAGAAGGCCTATGAGACCAGGAAAGAACATCTCTGTGAGACAAAAGATTGGGGAAACAAAAGAGAAGAACTGGAGCTAGATACAAAACGTCAAGGCAGAAGGAGAGTCCTGCAGTAGAGGTGCCTGGAATACACTCAGAGAAGTCATACTGACTGCTAGTAAAGAGACAAATAATGAGGAAGATCTTTAATGAAGTACCCAATAAGGCAGTCCACAGAGTTCTTGCAGCAGCAAATCCCAAGGAAGCAAAGAGTTTGACATTTATATGGATAATGGCCAACTTCCCTCGTTAGACTCAACAGGACACGTTTTTTGGAACTCACTGCAGCCCCAGGAGGCACCTGCTCCTGGGGCAGGGAGCAGCTTGCTGCCAGCACATCCCACCACTGCTCACAGGGCAGGGCGCTTTGTCCCCCTCTGAGGCTCTTGCTCCCAGCACAGCCAGCAGGGATGCAGTCAGGACAGATCCCATCTGGCCAAACAATCCCAATGCTTATGAGAGCCGTTGGATGCCACTCACCACACCACAGAGCCGCTCAAGCCAGGCAGGCTTGCAAGGCATTTCCCCAACTCCTGGGACTGCCCACCTACCCTGCCATCATCCCCCAGAGGATGATTTCCACAGCTTGGGAGGTGCGCAAACACATAACTGTGCCACACCGACTGCTCACTCCCAGATAACAAGGCAGCTGTCAGCTTACTCAATTCAAGAGACACGCAGCAAATGAGACTGGCCAAAGAGCCTCAGATAAAACCTAAAGATAACATCTTCAATACAAAGGAGCTCCAGGGACTGCACAAGCAAAATCAAGCAACCTGCACAGTCACATCCACAACTTCTCCACTCTTCCTCAGAGCTCTTTTGCACTGGTGTTCCCTGATGCAGAGAGACAGGTTCCCCGCTGCTTGATCCTCCTGGCTTCTTCCCACCCTTCTGTAGCAAGTATAGCCAGAGAGCCAGCAGCCGTTTCTCTCTGCCATGGCCAATGCTGGGAACACAACACACATCCTGGGGGCCACGGCTCTCCTGGGCCTCCGCAGCACACTGGGAAGGGACATTTCTGATTCCCAGACAGGCCCAGCTAGATGGCAAGAACTCCTGTCCCCAGGTCCTGTCTCAGCTGTTATGACAGAACCGGGTTACTTTCCTCGATGGGACCAAAGTGCTTTCAGCACCTGCTCCTCAGCAAGAGAGCGGCAGCAGAGAACAATCCTGTAACCGCCCTCACCGAGACTGCTGGGGGCTTCACCCAGGCAGGGCCGAACAAGGTGCACAGCCAGCGCCGCCTGCTCATTTTCCCATTGCGAGCAGAGCCCAAGATCAAGTCTGACCTGCCCCGGCAAAGTGGGTCAGCCGCCGCGTTAACACCTGCCCGCCGTGCAGTCACCCCGCTGCACGCCCCCCCCCCCGCTGCAGGCAGCCGGCGTAACGCCGCGCCTTGCCAGCCACGCTGCGGCTGCCGCCCGCGGACACAGCGCGAGCGGCTAACGCCCGCTTCCAGAGCTCCCGAGCGCGGACGAGAAGAGGGCAGAGCCCGGAGCTGAGACGGGGCAGAGCCGCGCGGCCCTGCCAGGAAGAGCCGGCGGCGATCGCCGTGGGCCTGGCTCCCCCCGGCCCCGGCCCCGGCCCGGCCCCGGCCCGACCCGGCCCCGGCCCGCCCGCAGCGCACCTGGGTGCCGGGGCACCTCGCGGGAGACGCGGTAGTAGCGGTAGAAGAGCTCCTTCCACAGGAACTCGTCGCGGGCGACGGCGCGCCACTGCTGGCACACGAGCCCCACCGAGAGCACGTCGGCGTGGTCCAGGTACAGGAAGATCTCGAAGAGGACGCTGTCGGGAAGCAGGGGGCCGCCGCCCGCGTCCATCGTGTCATCCTGCCGCCGCGCCTCGCGGGGCCGGGGCGGTGCGGTGCGGAGCGGAGCGGAGCGGCCCGGGCACCCCACGGCCCCCGCCGGACCCGCACCGGCACCCGGCTCGCCGCGGCCCCGCCTCCCTCGCGCGCCGCTTCCGCTCCGGCCCCGCGGGCCGCTCTGGCCGCCG
>NC_048909.1:289609-301505 GCF_011077185.1 Oxyura jamaicensis | reverse complement strand
GCTGCGGCCCCGCCTGGGCCGCTCCGCCGTGGGCTGGACCCGCGCCCCCCGCTGCCGCCGCCGCCGCCGCTGCCGCGCCCTTCCCCAGCGCTGCCGCCGCGGCTCCCTTCCCCGCCGGTCCCGGCCACGGGCTCTGCCCCGCCGCCCTGCAGCCGGGCTCCGGCGGCCTCGCCAGCCTGGGCAGCAGCGGCAGTTCCAGCGGCGCCGCCAGCGAGGGCGGACACTCCAGCGACAGCGGCGACGAGGTGAGACCCTGCTCCCTTTCCCTGAGCGCCGCGGACCCGCCGCCCGGCCGGGCCCCTCCGCTGCCCCCCGACGGCTGTCCCGCCCGCCGCCCCGTCCCCGCCGCGTGCTCGGCGCGCTCCGAGTCTTCGTCGACGGTCCCCGGCCTCGGTACGGGCGGCTCGCTATCCCGACTTCGCAGCCGTCGACGGGACGGCCGTCGGCGGGGGCGGGTTAGCAGTGCGTTATCGGAGCGGGACGTGGGTGAGTCGTCCTCGGGACCCCGAGCAGGACCGGGCCCCGCCGTCCCCATGTCCCGCTGGGAATGAGCGGCTTAGGTCGGCCCCGGCGGGCGGGGATGTTGGGAACGCTTGCAGTCGTCGGGACCTCGTGGCTCCGACTGCCGGCAGCACCTTCTCGTTCCGGCATCGCAGCTCCCTCTGTCCTCGGGGCCTGCGCAAGTGCAGCTTTGCGGGATAATTACACCTTTGAGGTTTCTTAACGTTCTGAGGAAACATCTGTAGGGAGAGGTCAGGGGAAGAGACGGCAGCAAACCTGTTCTCAGGACGGGGCTCGAGGGTGGGAACCCCTTAACCTGCCCTGTGCCTGGCAAACCCTCCCGTCTGCGCGGCCGTGACTCCTGTAGAGTCAGGGAGGCACTGATGAAGAAGGGGACTTCCAGGGTGGCACCCAGCCGGGCCGGGGGGCATTTCCCTGCCGCGGAGCCAGACCCGTCCCTTCTCCCCCAGCGCAGAGACCGGGGGCAGCCACGCAGGGCTGCACGGGTGCCTCACCCCGACAGGCGGGCGAGGGAAGGGCTCAGCCTCTCGGGAGGTGCTTTAGAGTAACCAAGACGCTTTCGCGGCCCCGCGGGTAGCGCTCTGCCGTGCTCAGCGCCCCTCAAGCCCCTGCTGTAGGAGAAGGGGCTCCGCTCGGTCGGGAACCCGGGGCAGCGCAGCGCGGTCAGGCCCGGGGCCCTGCCCCGCTCAGCTCCCGGTCGCCGCGGCCGCCTCCAACCATCGCGGCCGGGGAGGGAGCGCGCGGTTGCCCCACGCCGCGCCCCGCGGGGCTGCGCCCACGCGCAACACCCACGGGCGGTCGCCGCGACGAGAGCGGCCCCGCTGGCTGCCCCCGGTGAGGGGAGGCACCTTAATTTAGCAGCGTGAATGGTAGTTGTATCTGGGGATTTCGGCTTTAAATCTTTTCGTGGCATGGTGTAAAAGTATCCTTCCCAGCAAACTTTCCGGGGTTAGCAGCAACGATGATGTGGTTTATTTCAAAGCTTCTCCGAGCTTTTCTTTTTCTGTTGTGGGTTTCTTGTTTTTGCGCAGAATTACTGCTGTGTAAGCGGCAAAAGTAAGGTTAGAGCTCTCACGCCCACCGAGCCCAGCCCGTTGGGCACTCGTGTGTGTGTGTGTTATACAGCCGGGTGCCGAGCCCTCCTGCCCGCCCTGCAGTCCATGTCCTGCCGTGCTGTGCCAAGGCAGAAGGAACAGTTCTCTCTCCTAAGAGGGTCAGGGTGCCCCGAGGTAGGGATGCTCTGGGCTTCTTGTTGCCGATGTACTTGAGCAATTAAAAGCTGAGATTGGCCAGCAGGAGTTATGCCTGTAAAATATGAAAAATGCTGCAAACGTGAAAGTTGGTGAAAAGATTGCAAAATGCCCACAACAGCAGTTCAAGACTGTACTGCAGAGAGGAATTAAAGCACTTGGGTAAGCAGCTTTCCAGAAGTGAAGTATGGCTATTGCAAAAATGTGCTTGAAACCTTGTGAAATCATATGTTCTTTCAAAATTCACTTTATCTGAGTCATTTCTTCATTGGGCTCAGCCAGGAGAGGGGCTGGTGCCTGCCCTACACCCCAGGGGACATGCTGTGGGGTGCATGGTAGAGGAATGATGCTGGGGACATCACCAAAGCTGCCTGTGGGTCTGTGGTGCCCAGGCTGTGAGGGTGTGAGCCTAGGCAGAAGGGACATGCTCCCCACACCTCGGGGCTCTGGTGCTCCACATCCTGCATTCTGTCCCAGAATAGGGCCAGAGGTCTCTCCATGTGCTCCTGTGTGGAGCAAGGGGGGGGGGTGAGGTGTCCATTGTTTGGGGGTTGGGGAAAATCCTTTCTGCCACTACCCCATCACCCCAAAGTGGCAACGGCAGGTGTGCATCAGTGCTACCAAGGGATCTCCACCCCTCCTCGTCCCTATCCCAGGCCCGTACTGCGCCCCCGCCCGCTGATGGGACTCTGCTCTTTGCAGTCACAGCCCAGGTGGGTGCAAGTTTTCCCTCTGAGTTTGCTTTTCCCTGCCAGGATGCACCAACCTCAGAAGAGCTGGAGCAGTTCGCCAAGGACCTTAAACACAAGCGCATAATGCTGGGTTTCACACAGGCTGACGTGGGGCTGGCTCTGGGCACTCTCTATGGTAAGCTTTTCTCCACATCTCTCCCCATACCTGGGAGGAAAAGGGCATCATGGGGATGGGGCACCTGGGCAAAAGAGATTTTTGCACCGGAAAAGCGGTGGCCAGCACCAGCCTGTATTTGCTAAAGCTGCTGTTAGCACCAGTGAACTGGTTTACAATAACTCTTTCTGAAGAGTTTCTGAGTGCTTTAAGTCCCTGCTGAACCAGCAGGGAAAATGCCTTTCCTGGTGCCTGGTCCCTGAAGAGCCCTGGGGGGCTGCTGGGGGTGACAGCTGCCCTCGGGCAGCTGTGCATAACAGCGCCTGCCTCCCCATGCAGGGAAGATGTTCAGCCAGACTACCATCTGCCGCTTCGAAGCGCTCCAGCTCAGCTTCAAGAACATGTGCAAACTGAAGCCGCTGCTACAGCGTTGGCTCAATGAAGCAGAGAACACGGACAACATGCAGGAGGTATGGGGCTGGGCAAGGCAGAGTGTCTGGTTTACTTGCTGACAAATGAGCTGCTGCCTCTCCTCACACATGCTTTTTGGGAGAGGAAGGGAGGAGCAGGCTCCCCTTGCCATGGCAGTGTCTCACTGCCTTTCTCACAGCCATAGGTTTGGTCCCAAGGGGGACAGGGGTACCCAGTCCACTGCTGATCTTCTAAGTAGCACCCTTCAGCCAGGCAGGTGGGAGCCCAAATTCCCCCCCATGTGCACCATGTGACAGCAGGGGCAGCTCTCATCTCATAGCAGCTGGCTACTGCTGGAGTCTGGGATGAGCTGGAGATGCATCTTGCTGCTCCCTGAGGGCAGGCTGGAGGGATGGGATATAATGCAGAAAGAAGTGTCCATCTCCCCTGCCCATGCAGGTGGGGAAACAGCGGTAGGATGCTGGGAATGACCCCAGTTGCAGTGGGATGAAGCTCAGCAGTGAAGTCTGTGCTTTTAATGCATCTCTGCACTGCTGATCAGAAAGAGGCTGTGCTGGCAGACAGTCACAGGGACAAAGCCTGCCATCCCTCCCAGACCTCTGCAGCCGGCTCTGTGTGTGTGTCCAGAGGCTGGGGGGACATTGCCAGCCTTGGGCCACCCTGTGACCAAGTGTGTGGTCTCTCTCACTTCCAGATGTGCAATGCAGAGCAAGTGCTGGCCCAAGCCCGGAAGAGAAAACGCAGGACCAGCATCGAGACCAATGTGAAGGGAACGCTGGAGAGCTTCTTCCGCAAATGTGTGAAGCCCAGTCCCCAGGAGATCTCCCAGATCGCTGAAGACCTGAACCTGGACAAAGATGTAGGTTTGGCAGGGTTTGGAGGGTGGGGGGTGGGGATTCCAAACAGCTGCAGTTCCTGAGCATCCACATCAGGCCAGTTTTGATACTGGAATAAAGTGTGGGAGGGTGGCTGGAGCTGGTTGCCACCATCTGCCCCTCCGTGCTAAGCCCCAGGAGGAGCCATGCAGGGGGTCAGGCACTTCAGGGTTATGGAGGTGCCACCAGCAGAAGGGTCTTGTTGCCACACTGTCCCTGGACATTCAGAGAACCACTCATCCTTGCCCTGTCTCCCCTTCCTCACAGGTTGTCCGGGTCTGGTTCTGCAACCGGCGTCAGAAAGGCAAGCGGCTGCTGCTGCCCTTTGGCAATGAGACGGAGGGGGTGATGTACGACATGAACCAGTCCCTGGTGCCCCCTGGCCTGCCCATCCCGGTGACGTCCCAGGGCTACAGTTTAGCGCCATCCCCTCCAGTTTACATGCCGCCCTTCCACAAGGCCGAGATGTTCCCTCAAGCTCTGCAGCCTGGGCTCTCCATGAACAACAGCAGCCACTGATCCAGGGCAGGCAGAAGTGCGCCCCGACTGCAGCCTGTCTGTCCAGGGGCAGCGTCCTCCCCTTGGCCTGACAAGGCACGGGCATGGCTCCGGCCCTGCTCCCAGGGCTTGTCTGGGCAGTGGCTGTGCTATTTTACAGCTTCTGGGGGCCTGAGGGGCTGAGGAAGGGCCGGGAGCCAAGCATGGGGATGGTGCCCGCTCTCTACAGTTGCTCCCAGCCCTTCCCAGTTACATGAGTTCGCTGGTCCCAGCAGCCCCCCTGCATGGGGTCAGCACCCTCCTGCCTTTCGGGGGTGTGGGGAAGAGCTCCTTCACTGTTACCTGCCAAAGCCATGCGTGCCTGGGGGCTGGGTGGAGCCGCCTGTGCCTGGCCCCTGCCAAGCTGCTCCTGTGAGAACCAGAAAAAAAGCATTTCTAAATTTTTTAGGGGTGTGGGGAGGATTTTTTTTTATGGTTTTGGCTGTATTTCTAGTTTTTAAAAAGCAAAATTCTTTGTAGTGATCACTAGTTTCCCAGGTGCCTCCTCCCTGTTATATAGAGCAGGGCTGGGGCACTGCACACGGGGAGGGGATGGTCCCCTTGTGGGCTCTGCCCACTGTTCTGGGTGGCTGGGGTGAGCTGAGGGCTATTGCGTGATGCTGTGGGGGGAGCGCTCAGCAGCCCTAGCCTCCAGCCCTGCTTGTCCTGGCAGCACAGGAGGGTCATCCAGTTGCCTGCCCCCTGTGGCAGGCCAGCAGGGCAGGATGGTGGGGCAAGGCCTCCCCTCCCAGCATCACCCCAGAGCCTCTGAGCCCTCTTCACTCTCTAGCCGTTGTCTCAGCCCCTAGCTGGGCTGCCCTGGGGCTGTTCTGCAGGGGTCCCAGCCCAGGGCCCACAGTGGGGCTGATGCCATCCTGTCCATGCTGCTAGCACCCCGTGCCTTTGAGCCTGCTGTAGTTGATGATGATTTTTTTTTTCCTTAATCATATTCCCTCTGGCAGTGAAATAAATCTCAGTTCTTTGGGGCATGAGAGCTAGTCAGCTCTTTCCTTGCCTCCTTTATGTCCTGTGCCTGCTTGGGTCCTGCTGTGGTTACTGTCTGCAGACCACAACTGTGACAGTCTGGGTCTGGCTGCACATGGGAAGCATAGGGGTGCTCTGCTGCTCCAGCAGCTGGACGGTGCACCCACGTGGGGCTGAGCTCCCTGTTGTGCCCAAGGCTTGAGTAGGCAGAGGGGTTACACTGAACTCAGTTGTGAGAATTGGTGCTGCCACAATCTAAAAGATCCGGCTTGTCGCTGCCTGCAGTAGCTGGAGATACAGCAAGCCTACACTGCAGCCGGGAGCTTTGCTGAACAGCATGATCTTAAATTGCAGCTGAGCCACTGCTTTGTGCTGCTGGAGGTAATTCAGGTCAGTGGGTGCTGGCCCGTGAGCTGCTCTGGATACAGCTCTTAACCAAGGGGCCTGACTGCTTGTGGAGCAATGTGTCCAGCTCCAGAAACTGGGTTGCAGGTCGGTGGGGGCACACAGCCCATTTCCTTTACTGTCTGCAAAAGCAGATGTGTTCAGGAGTGTGCACAGGGGTCACCTCCCAGCCGTGTGGGGCTGCTATTTTTTCCATGGCTACTTTTTGGAAAGGCAAAAGCCCAAGGAGTCTTGGGTGAAGGGTCCCTTCAGGGTCCACAAACAGGGAAGGGCTTGCTGGGGTGTGCGGCTTCACCACTGCTTGCAAGAGCAATATGCAAGCCCTGGGCAAGGCACATCCTGGACAGCCTCAGCACTGCCAGGTGGCTGTGCTGGTGGCCAAGAAGCCCCAGGGCACTGGGGCCAGCCGGGAGCAAGGCTGTGTGGGGTGATGCCAGCAGGAGGTGCATGGGACTACCAAATGGGAGAAGCAGGGCACTTCCAGGGTGCGACAACTCACTACTGCTCAGCACTGGTATGTTGCAGCCATCATTCTGCAACCTAGGGGTCATTCTCCCCGAGCACAAGCAATGAAGTGACCAGATCTGTATTGAAACCAACTCTGAAAAGCCCCTTTTTTAGCTCAGCTGCCAGTTAATGATGGTCTTGCTCTTGCTTTTTGGGGCTGGTCTGCACCCTCATTCTCGTGGGCTGTGTAGGAGCTGGCTGCTGTTCTCAGAGCACCTTGGGATCCTGCAAAGGGCGGAGGTGGAAACACATGCAGGACCCCATTGCCCTCACCCCTGTGTCCCCACTTGTTCCCTAGTACCTGGGTGCCCAGGACTCCTTGCCCACAGCCTGATTTAGCAGCAGGACTCAAATCCTGGGGCTCACAGCCAGGCACAGCGTCTGCTGCAAACTGCTGTGGCCAGAGGTGCCCCTTGGCTCTTGCCTGGCACACTGGTGGGGGGGAGGGGTGAGCTGGGGGTGATGGAAGCTGGCAATCTGTGATACATTAGACTGTAGGGTTGCATAAAGAGGTGCCATTTCTACCTCGGAAGGCTGTCACATTGCTTAGATTTGACTCTGCAAGTTTCAACCATCTGATTTTCTGCTGCAGTTTACACAGTCAGGTAGGGTCCCCTCGGGGAGCAGGCTGTGCGACCCCCAGATCTCATGGGGCCCCCAGATCGTGCAGCCCCAAAGCCCTCATGGCCATGCATGATGATGGAGAAGTGATGCAGCCAGCCAAGCCTTGTGGGGGCCGGGCTGCCATGGAGGTGAGGGCAGCACTGACAGGGGTGTGACATGTTCCTGCTCAGTTTTCAGTTGATTCAGAAGATAAGATGAGAAACCACACTGCAGAAATCAGAAGATTGTGGCATGTCCTGTCAAACTGCCACATGAGGCAGGTCTGGACCAGGCTGAAGTTGGGGGGCGTGGGGGGTGTTCACAAAGCGCACACCGCAAGCAGGTGTGCTCCCTCTCCTGTGGGTTATTGCCTGTGCGACCAGGTCCAGTGGGTGGCCGGTAGCTTGCTGGGTGCTGCTGGGCAGGGTGGTGGGGCTCAGGCTGTGTAGTCTTGGGGGCTGCAGTGAGGGAAACTGGGCAAAATGTGTGACAAAATGAGTCACTGTTACTGGGGAGGTAAATTACTTGAGACACATGGTGAGGTGTGGGTCTGCATGCAGAGTGAGGCAGGGATGGAGCAGTCACATTCCTCCCTCGTTCTGTTGCCTAGCCCCAATGTCTGCTGCCAGTCCCAGATGGGTGCTTCCAGAGTGCCTGGGGGCTGCTCATGCCCAGGGTGCAGGGTACCCACAGAGCAGGATGCCCTTGGCATCATGGTCAGGGGTGTGGCACAGGGTGTAGGTGGTGCAGAGTGGGCAGGGTCCTTAAAAGTGCAGAATGCCCACAGGGCAGGGTGCTTTCAGTGTGTGTGCTGCTGGGTGCCCACAGTGAAGGCTGCTTGCCATGCAGTGCCCACAGAGGGGGGTGTGCACAGTGCAGAGTGGGATGCTTGTGGTGCGGGGGTGCCCAGGGCACGTGGTATGTGCATGGCACGGGGTGTACAGGGGCTGGCAGTGCCAAGGGCACTGGTGTGGGGTGTTTACTTTTGGCTCGCTGCAAAGTTCAGGACAGCACCATCACAACAGCTTCCTGTCGCAGCAGTACATACAACCGGCAGTGCAAAACCACAGCCATCCTGCTCTGACTTGGCCTTGCACTGAGCAGGCTGAGATTGCTCTTGAGAGCATCCGGTGTCCTGCCAGCACAGGGACACTGGTGGCAATTGAGCAGGGGCAGGGGAAATGGGTTCTACAGAGCTGTGCCAGCATGGAGGCTGTGGGAGCTGCTTGTCCTGGCTTGCCCTGAGGTCCCAGGGGTCCATGTCTCTCCCATCCCTCCTCGCTCTCAACAACCTCACCCCCCAGCTGCAGTCATCCAGTCGGAAACATCACCAGGGGACTCTGCCACCATGGATTTGCTGCCCAGGTAGTGTTGGGGGGGGGGCGCAGCACAATTATAAGGGCATGAGGAGGAAAGGAAGGTTGGGGAGCTGATGGTTCCTGCTGTCCTCGTCTGCCCTCAGCCCTGCCCAGGCCCTGACAGATGGGCAGAGCCTCTGGAAACCTGTGTCATTTATTTCCAAAGCACCCTCTGGTTATGCCAGCACCATAGCGGGATAGTATGGGGGGATAGTCACATTTTGCAGGAAGCTAAGTCACACAGAGTTGCTCAAGGTAATAGTGTGGCAACAACAGGGCGAGTATTAGAGGTCCCACATCCCTCCCTGCACAGCATCCTGTTCCGTTGCAGTGTGCCCCACACTCCTCCCACTTTTATCTTCTGCACAAATGCATCCCTGATGTCTCTGGCAGTGCTGAGTGCCCTCAGCACGTGTCAGCCCTGCACTAGTTGTTGAACCAGCTCTCCAGGTCAGGATAGACACGGCCTTGGGGCAGGCTGGGGTACATGACGCAGATGGTACAGATGCGCTCCCTCCAGTCTGCATAGAGCTTCACACTGTACTTCTTCTGCCATGTGAAGAACTGCTGGTAACGGCTGGAGTTCATGGTCTTCAGGAAGGTGGCCAGCTCTGCCAGGGAACTAAAGTCATCAACATGAATAAATGAGTCTGCGGGGATGAATTGCTCGTAGTTGGCCCGGGCAGGCCCCAGCACCACAGGCACAGTGCCAGCCATCAGGGAGTTCCTCCAGAGCTTCTCAGTGATGTAGTCCTTGTGGATGGAGTTCTCGAAGGCCAGGTAGAACTTGGACTTGGATGTCATTGGCAAAAGGCAGTCTTTGCAAAGCGGATTTTTGTTTGCCTTCCCATATATGTTCACGTGGAGGTACCTGGACAAGTTCTTGTAGACTTCAGCTCTTTTCTGAGTCCTGTGATAGTTGCTAATAACCCAGGATACCAAGTTGGTCTTCATGGGGATGTTCATGGTGGCTGACTGGTTGGGCACAAGCTTGCCATAGGGGATGAAGATGTCCGAGTCTCGTCTGTAGGTCATCACCCAGTTGAAGGTCTGGTTCCATCCTGCTAATGCTTTAGTGTTTGTGGGGGACTCCAGGGAGACCCACACCCAGTTCTGCCCTGGTGGCCTCTCCCGGGGCAGCTTGTCTCTGCCCTGCTGGAGCCTGGTGTGAGGAAACACCACCACGTCTGCCTGGTGCAGGAGCTGCTGCTCCATGGTGAGCCAGCATCCCTCAATGCTGTACAACTCATGACAAATGTCCCCACTGATGTCTGGGACCTGATTTGAAGGCCATTCCCACACCAGGACCACCAGAGGCTTAGTATGCTTGGGGGCTTCACCAGAGATGTTAGATGAGTTGATGAAGCACTTCAGGTTCCAGAGCATGGTGACAAAAAACCCAGCAGTGACCACTGCCTTCACACTGGGCCGGCCCCATGGCAGCCGTGGCAGTGGTGATGCCTGGGACATGCTGCCGGTGCTCAGCAGGGCTGGCTGTCACCTTCTCAGTGGTGTCACCTTCTTGGTGGTGTCACCTTCTTGGAGGCTGTGCCTGGTACAGAAGAAGCCAGCAAGGGCCATCAGCTCAGCTTGCCCAGCCACCTGGCTGGCAGGAGCATGGAGGAGCAAGATGGTGGGGCTGGAGTGGCTGGAGAAAGACCTCTGTGCTTCCTCTGTGGCACCCAAACCCCATAGGGCTCAGGCACAGGGCCCAGGCCCCAGTATACCTCTGCCCCCCTGCAGGGTCCCACCCACGCACCTGCTGCCACAACCCAGCAAGGATCCCTGGCCTGGGATGTGGGCAGCACCTTGGCCAAGCAAGGGGATGGATGGATGCATGCCATCACAGGTGCCACAGAGGGACCCACAGCTTTCACCATGTGGTTTCCATTTTTTATGGGCTTTTGTGTTTTTCTGGGCTTTATTTTTGTTTTCCTTCAGTGTTATCTTTTAAGCTCAGAAAATCCCACATGCAAAAGATAAAAGGACTTTGCTTGAGGCTATCTGTCAGTGTAGGAATAGGCAGGAGCTGTTGCATCCCTTTCACAGCAAGCTGGTGCTTTCATTTGCATCACCCTCCCTCATGTGTTCCCCAGTGCCCCCAGTCTCGAGGGGCAAGCAGTGCTGTTGCTGAAGGAGGTGGGGAGGGGGTACAGAGCCAACAGTCAGCAGCCACCTGCCCCCTGACACAACTGATGAGCACCGCTCCCAATTGTACGCACAAGGGATGCTGTCCTTGTCATTTGCTCTGTGCCTCAATTTCCCCATCTGACAAAGAGGCACGGTCCCATTCCACACTTCTTGCTTTGCCCGGGGGGTGCGGGGGGGCATTTTGAGCTTGAAATGCAGCCAGCCTTGCCACAGCAAAGCCTGGGAGGAACGTGCTGTTCTTTCTGGGGAGCTACAGGTTGGGGCCACATGCCAAAGGGTGAGGGAGTACCCTGAGTCCTCACAGCTGGCTGGGAGTTGCTGCAGGAAATGCTGTGAACCCACAACCCATAGCAAGGCTCCATCCCTGAACCCACTCATGAATCAGCCATCGGGGTGTCCTTGCGAGCAATCAGGAAATCCCAAACCCCACTCAGGGACAGATCAGGGTCCTGCCTGGAACGTGCCCCACTTGTCCCAGCACCCTCCTGCATCCTCCTGGCTTGGAGTGCTCTCCCTGGGCTTGGGGTGCTCTCCCCAGCCATGAAGACACCAAGGCTGGGAGCTGGTTGTCTTGGCACTGCATATACCCATAGTTTATTTTCAGGTGCCCCAGGTTTCCAGTCCCCAGCAGGCAGGGCAGAGGGAGGTACAGGCAGAGGGGCATTTGGCTCCCTCACAGCTGGGCTGCTGTAGGTCTTCAGCTGGTGGGGCTTGGCCCATAGGCACATGCGAACCCCAGTCACCCACCATCCAGAATGAGATGCGCGTTTGCACCTTTGTTCACCCCACTGCAGTGCCCTTCTGCCTGTGTCTGGCCTTGCCAAAGGTTCTGCTTCTTAACTGAGTCAGAGTTCCTTACTGAAATAGAGAGCAGCTTGGAGCAGATGCGGGGGCTGGGGTGCGACATTGAGCTGCACCAGGTGCCAGCAACCAGCTCAAAACCCGATGAGTGCTGGTCCCAAGGGCTGCACGGCTGGACACTGCCTGATTTTTTTTTTTGCCATGCTTTGGCAATGCTGGGTGGCCGGGCATGGAATGGTCTGCAGGGCACAGCCCCGGGTGTACAGGGAACTCCCCCTCAGCTCCTTTCCCTAGCCATTTGGCATTTTACATTTCTGCTGCAGGCAGCCAAATTTTTGGCAGGTCACCAACAGCATTCAGCACCAAAGACAGTTTCCCTTTCAAAGTAACCTCTGAAAGCATATTAGATGCCCCAGCCCCACAGCACAGGGGTGCTGGTTCCTCTGATTTTGGAGGCTTGTGGAAGGTGTTGCCCTGCTTTCTTCCCAGCTGATCTGCAGCAGCTTTGCTTTTGCAAATCCCTTCCCTGCTTCTGCTTTGCCCTGCTCCGTCTGGCATGCTAAAATACATGAGCTAAGTTTAGGCTCCAGAAAAAAAAAAAAAAAAAAAAAAAAAAAAAAAAAAA